>NC_041389.1:438333829-438346615 GCF_002162155.2 Triticum dicoccoides | reverse complement strand
AACCGTGAGTACTCATCCAAAGTACTCGCAAGCAAGGAACTACACTACATATGCATGGGTATATGTGTAAGGAGGCCATATAAGTGGACTGAACTGCAGAATGCCAGAATAAGAGAGGGATAGCTAGTCCTATCGAAGACTATGCTTCTGGGAGCCTCCGTCTTGCAGCATGTAGAAGAGAGTAGACTGAAGTCCTCCAAGTAGCATCTCCAAGTAGCATCGCATAGCATAATCCTATCCGGCGATCCTCTCCTCGTCGCCCTGTTAGAGAGCGATCACCGGGTTGTATCTGGCACTTGGAAGGGTGTGTTTTATTAAGTATCCGGTTCTAGTTGTCATAAGGTCAAGGTACAACTCCAAGTTGTCCTGTTACCGAAGATCACGGCTATTCGAATAGATTAACTTCCCTGCAGGGGTGCACCACATAACCCAACACGCTTGATCCCATTTGGCCGGACACACCTTTCTGGGTCATGCCCGGCCGCAGAAGATCAACACGTCGCAGCCCCACCTAGGCATAACAGAGAGGTCAGCACGCCGGTCTAAACCTAAGCGCACAGGGGTCTGGGCCCATCGCCCTGAGCACACCTGCACGTTGCGTGGGCGGTCGGAAGCAGACCTAGCCTAGTGGCGTTCCAGTCCAATCCGGCGCGCGCCACTCAGTCGCTGATGTCACGAAGTGCTTCGGCTGATACCACGACGCCGGGATACCCATAACTACTCCCGCGTAGATGGTTAGTGCGTATAGACCAAATGGCCAGACTCAGATCAAATACCCAGATCTCGTTAAATGTTTTAAGTATCCGCGAACGCCGACCAGGGCCAGGCCCACCTCTCAACCAGGTAGTCTCAACCTGCCCTGTCGCTCCGCCTCAAAGATCCACTCGTGGGTGCTCCACAAGCCGACCCGACTTTAGTCACCACATGTATCATGTATAAGTATATAGTATATACCCGTGATCACCTCCCAAGTGATCACGGCCCGATAGTATAGCACAGCAGACGGACAAGAATGTAGGGCCACAGATGGAATACTAGCATCCTATACTAAGCAAGTAGGATTGCAGGTAAAGGTATCAACAGTGGTAGCAAGGACAGGCTATGCATCAGGATAGGAATAACGAAAGCAGTAACATGCTATACTACTCTAATGCAAGCAGTATAGAGGAGAGTAGGCGATATCTGGTGATCAAGGGGGGGGGGCTTGCCTGGTTGCTCTGGCAAGAGAGAGGGGTCGTCAACTCCATAGTCGTACTGGGCAGTAGCAGCGTCGGTCTCGGTGTCTAGCAGAAGAAGAGGGGGAAGAAACAATGAATACAATGCAAACAGATGCATAACGGTGCATGACAAAGCAATGTGTGATGCTAGGCGTGCCCTAACGCGGTACTACACGTTGCAGATGAAAGGGGGAAACATCCGAGGATGAATTCCCAGCGTTAGGCGGATTCCGGACAAAGGAAAAGAGGGGGAAAGTTCCAAGTTCATCATGCTAGGGGCATGTGACAGATGAACGGACCGCGTATTCGGATTCGTTGTATTTTTCTAAGCAACTTTCATATAGAAAACATTTTCATCGGAGTTACGGTTTAATTACTATGAATTTCTAAAGGTTTAAACATTTTCTGGAATTAAATATATTAACAGAAATGGAATATGACGTCCGCATGGCGTATGAGTGACGTCAGCAGCCAACAGCTCGGTTGACTGGTCAAATTGACATGAGGGACCCACCTGTCATAGTTAGTGGGTTAAACAGGGTTCAAACTAATCTAAATTCAGTTATTAAACTATTGGGCCCACCTGTCAGTGTCTAATTTAGGTTAACTAAACTGTTAATTAGGGGGTGGGCCCCACTGGTCAGTGGCTGGGGGTTGCCAAGTCAGCAGGGTTGACTGGTCAACCCAGTCAACTAGTGTCCCTGGGCCCCACTGGCAGTGAGACAAAGGCGGGGCCCACTGCGCCACGTCGGCGTCGGCGCCGGAGACAACTCCGGCGACCAAAAACGCGGCGGAGTGGCTCGGGACTTCGCCGGAAACGGGCTACGGGGCACCGTTTGGTCCGCGTGATAGCGCGTTTGAAAGCGGAGGCGAAGCCGCGTCGTTTTGGGGCTACGGCACGGCCGAAGCGGGGGTGCAACGATGGCGGCGACCTCAACGGCGGAGGTCGAAGCTCGGTCACGGGTGGAAACGGGCTAGGAGCACGGGCGGGGGCGTTGGCGGTTGCCACTGGCTCCTGCGAGCGTTCTGAGCACGACAACGATCTCGGACCAGGGCTGTGGCCACGGGGGTCACGGGGGCGAGCTTGACCGCGGCGGTCGTCGGAGTACGGGCGCGGTCAGATCCGATGAAAGGGGAGTCGAGAGGATGTGCAGAGGGCACGGACGGCTTCGGCGTGACGGCCTGAGCATGTTCCCATGCTCGGCCGAGCACGAAACCGACGGTAGCGATGACAGCTAGTGCGGCAGCGACGAGGAGCTTCGGTCATGGCGGAACCAGCACGGGGAGCGAGCTACAGGGAAAGAAAGAGATGCAGATGCTCACCGAGCGGCACACACGGAGGCCGGTGAATGGCTTAGTTACAGCAGAGGGGGGGTCGCCGGAGTTGGTGAAGAACGACGGCGAAGCTCGTCAGAGCAGAGGAGGAAGACGGCGGCGTCGTGGGCGTTGTGGGGCTCGATCCAGTCGTGTAGTCGAAGCAGAGGAGCGAGGCAGAGCTGTTGGACTCGTCGGAGAGGTGAACGGGCGACGGTGGCCGCGTCTACCGCGAGCGATGGTGAGGAAGGCGCTCGGCCATGGCGGAGAGCAAGGAGCGGCGAGGTGGATCTAAGGGGAGAGGGAGAGGCGCAGAAGCCAAGGCGAGTGTGGGGGCGAGTGGGGAGGGGAGACCGAGGGGCGCGGTGTCGGCGTCCTTATCCACTCGTCGTCACCGGCGAGAGGGTGCGGCGGGGACGCGCCCCTGTTCCAACCCAGGTCGGGGGAACAGGGAAAGGAGGCGGCAGGGGGAGGCGGGCCATGTCGGCCGGATGGGCCAGGTTGCAGGGGCTGTGGCATGCGGTTTGGGTTGGTGGCCAGCTGGGCCAGTCGGCCCAGTGGGGGGGGGGAGGAGGGTTTTCTCCTTTTCTTGTCTTCTGTTTGTTTTCCCTTTGTTTATTTTCTCTATTAATTCTTTTCTGTTTAAATTCATTTAAAAGTATTTAGGCATTTTATAAAAATGTGTTTACTTCACCATAATTACCGATGCAATATTTGGCAACCCCCGAACATTTTTGTGTTGACTTTTGAAAACTTTGGGTGTTTGTCGCTAATTCATTTTTTTTGAATTTGCTATGTTTTTGAACTACCACTTAATTAGCAACAATAACATAGATGACATGGCATCATCAAGAGAGTTTTACTGTAGCCTAATTATCCGGGCGTTACAAATCTCCTCCACTACAAGAAATCTCGTCCCGAGATTTAGGAGGTAGAAGGAAACAGTGTGGGGTATTCATCACGCAGGTGATCCTCGCGTTCCCAGGTGGCTTCATCTTCGGAGTGGTGTGACCACTGGACTTTGAGGAACTTGATCGCCTTCTGGCGTGTGCAGCGTTCAGCTTGGTCGAGAATGCGGACCGGATGCTCTTTATAGGAGAGGTGCTATTGCAATTCGAGCACTTCATGATCCACTGCTCGGATTGGGTCCTTGAAGCAGCGACGGAGCTGTGACACGTGGAACACATCGTGAACCTGAGAAAGGTTCGACGGAAGCTCCAGTTGATATGCCACTTTTCCACGCCTTTCCAGAATAGTGAATGGGCCAATATAGCAGGAGCTAGCTTGCCCTTGATCCCGAAGCGGTGAGCACCCTTCATTGGTGTAACGCGAAGATAGGCCTTTTCGCCAGGTTGATAGACCATGTCTTTATGATGACGGTCATAATTACTCTTTTGACGTGACTGAGCAGTCTTGAGATTCTCGCGAATAATGCGGACTTGTTCTTCGGCTTGTTGGATAATATCTGGACCAAAAAGTGGACGTTCCCCAGTTTCTGACCAGTTCAGAGGGGTTCGGCACTTTCGTCCATATAACACTTCAAAGGGGGCCATCTTCAGACTAGCTTGATAGCTATTGTTATAAGAGAACTCAGCATACGGGAGAGATTCCTCCCATTTCTTGCCGAAGGAAATAACACAAGCTCGAAGCATGTCTTCGAGAACTTGGTTGACACGTTCAACTTGCCCTTGTGACTGCGGATGAAACGCAGTACTGAAAGATAAGTGAGTCCCCATAGCTTCTTGGAAACTTTCCCAGAATCTTGAAGTGAATAAGCTGCCACGGTCCGAACTGATAACCAGTGGAATACTGTGAAGTGAAACAATTCTGGACATATAGAGAGTTGCAAGCTGACTAGCAGTGATCGTTTCTTTGACCGCCAGAAAATGTGCAACTTTAGAAAGCCGGTCAATGACGACAAGAATAGCATCATTACCTTTCTGCGATTTGGGAAATCCAGTGACGAAGTCCATCTCGACATGGTCCCATTTCCATTCAGGAATAGAGATAGGTTGCAGAGTTCCAGCAGGCCTTTGATGTTCTGCTTTGATACGACGGCAAATGTCACATTCAGCAACATAACGAGCAATGTCTTGCTTCATGTTAGACCACCAGAATCTCTGGCGGATGTCTTGGTACATCTTTGTACTACCAGGATGGATACATAGAGGCGTATCATGAGCTTCTTTCATAACCTCCTGAGTCATATTTAGGTTTTCCTTCTTACACGGCACCACTAGGTGGCCTTTGAAGTACAAGGCGCCATCATCAGCAATAGTGAAGAATGATGGCTTTACTTCTTTGAGGTCGCGCTTAATCTTGTGGACTTCAGAGTCATATCCCTGTAATGTCTTGATGGAGCTCACGAGATCGGGTTCGACAGCCAGGGTATAGAGGGAACCCTGGGAAACAACACGGAGATTCATCTTGCGAGACTCCTCAGGAGGGGGAGCGAGTGCACCCGGAGGAACAATATGGAGGTTCAGCTTTCTGAATTCTTCAACAAGTGAGGGCTGAACTTTGTGAATCTGGAGGTGGTTGCAGTAAGACTTGCGGCTCAAGGCATCAGCCATTACATTAGCCTTGCCTGGTGTATAGGAAATACCCAAGTCAAAGTCTGCAACAATCTCCATCCATCTTTGCTGACGGAGGTTCAGGTCTGGCTGAGTAAACAGATACTCCAGACTTTGGTGGTCGGTGAAGATCTCGCAATGATTATCGAGAAGGTAATGTCGCCACTGTTTGAGTGAATGGATAACAGCAGCAAGCTCGAGGTCGTGAACTGGGTAGTTCTCTTCGTGAGGGCGCAATTATCGAGAGGCATAGGCAATCACTTTGCGCTCCTGCATTAGGACATAGCCTAATCCTTGATGGGAAGCGTCGCAGTAAATGACGAAGTCCTTCTTAGTATCAGGTGGAGCTAGTACTAGGGCAGAAGTCAACTTGTCTTTGAGTGCCTGGAAGCTTTCCTGACATTTGCCTGTCCATTGGAACTTGACGCCCTTATGCAATAGGTTAGTCAGGGGCCTGGCGATCTTGGAGAAGTTCTCGACGAATCGACGGCAATAGCTGGCGAGGCCGAGAAAACTTCTGACTTGCTTGACATTCTTCGGAGGAGTCCAATCAAGAATAGCCTGAACTCGTTCAAGGTTGACGGCAATACCATCCTTAGAGATGACATGCCCGAGATAGGTTACTTCGGGAAGCCAGAATTCACACTTGGAGAACTTGGCATATAGCTGATGCTCTCGTAGCTTTTCCAACACAAGACGAAGATGTTCAGCATGCTCTTCTTCATTCTTGGAAAATACCAAGATATCATCCAGATAAACCACGACGAACTTGTCGAGGTAATCCATGAATATATAGTTCATCAGGCGAGAGAAGGTGGCTGGAGCATTGGTTAAGCCAAAACACATGACAGTGTACTCATATGAACCATAACGAGTCACAAAGGCGGTCTTTGGGATATCCTCTTCACGAACACGGATCTGGTGGTAACCCAACCTCAAATCGAGTTTAGAGAACACTGACGAACCAGCCAGCTGATCATACAGATCATTGATCCGAGGAAGAGGATACTTATTCTGAATGGTAGCTTGGTTTATAGGACGGTAGTCTTGGACCAATCGGTTTGTCCCATCCTTCTTCTTGACAAAGAGAGAAGGTGCTCCCCAAGGAGAGCAACTTGGGCGAATGAAACCACTACGAAGAGACTTGTCGATTTCCTCCTTAAGCTCAAGGAGTTCATGCGGCGGCATCTTGTAGGGTCGCTTGGCTATAGGAGTGGTGCCTGGTTTCAAGTCGATAACGAATTCGACAGCTCTAGCAGGGGGAATCCCTGGGAGTTCTTCAGGAAAGACGTCGATGAATTCACGCACGACAGGAATATTTTCAATACCCTCGAGTGGTGCAGCGTTCAATGCATTCAAGGCATAAAGCCGTGCCTCGGCATTTTGCACCAGATGAGCTTGGTAAGTAACTATTTCACCTGAAGGGTGTAGCAGATGGACGGTCTTAGTGGCGCAAACTATAGAAGCAGTATGCGCCTTTAACCAATCCATTCCCAGAATGAGATCAATGCTATAGGACTTCAGTACTATGGGAGAGACAAGAAATTCCAGTCCTTCGATTTCAACGGGGACGTCGTTGCAAATCATGGAGGTCCGACATTGGCCCGCAGGGGTGTGCACTAATAACGAAGCATTCATGTACTCACATTTAATGTCGTGCAAGCATGCAAAAACTTCAGACATGAATGAATGTGATGCACCTATATCAAATAAAACGGATGCTGGTACTGAATTTACGAGGAGTGTACCCATCATAGTAGCAGGCTGGTCTTGAGCTTCGTTCAGATCAATGTGGTTGGCATGAACTCGACCATAAGGCTTGGCATTGTTGTTGCGGGGCTGGTTGCTTCCACGGCCAGTTGCGGGAAGGGCCAGTTGATTCTGGTTCTGATTGCATTCCCTAGCACGGTGCCCTGGTTGACCACACCTGAAGCACAATCCATTGTTGGGAGTAGGAACAGGAGCTTGGGGTGGTGGAGCTGGAAGCCTTGACTGCCTAGTTGGAGGAGTAGGCAGACGAGGTGCAGCATAGGTCTGCCTTGGGGCAGGTGCATTCGGCTGGTACATGCTGTTGGGAATCCATATCTTGCGCTTCTGCGAGGACGGGTCCGAAGATGAGCCCGTGTCACGGTTGCGCCTGTTAGAGCTCTGGTATTCCTGCAGACCAGTTTCGACATTGATAGCTTTGTTCACCAAGGTGGCGAAATCAGCAAAGTCATGCACTAGAAGTGCGAGCTTGATGTCAGCTTGAAGGCCGTCACGGAACTTCTCTTGTTTGCGTGCATCAGTTGCAATGTCCTCTTCAGCATAGCGAGACAAGTCCAGGAACTCCCGCTGATAAGCTTCAACAGTCTTGTTGCCTTGGGTGAGGTTGCGGAACTCACGCTTCTTCCTGTCCATGATCCCCTGAGGAATGAAGCGGGCACGGAAGGCAGCTTGAAAGTCTGGCCAGGTGATGATTGTCCCAACTGGCAGAGTACGCCTGTGGCTGTCCCACCATTGAGCTGCGGGTCCCTTCAGAAAGAAGGAAGCAAAGGTGACATAGCGGGCAGGGGCTACTTCAGCAGACTCCATCTCATAGGTGATGTCACGGAGCCAGTCATCAGCATCCAGCGGCTGAGTTGAGCTGTGGTACACGGTTGGGTTGAGGTGCATGAAATCCTGCAGAGTCACTTGGGCTGGCTGCTCGTTCATATTGGGACGAGGGAACTGAGCCATCACATTCTCCATGAACTGGCGATTCATCTCGAGTTGTTGGACCATACCAGCCATGTACTCAGGCGGTGGTGGGACGTTGCCGCCACGACCACGACCAGCTGGTCTAACCATCCTGCAAATATATAACAGGGGTAGTTTAGTATTGAGAAATTTGCATAGACAAGAATCATTCATGATGAAACATGCATAATGAAAGGGAGCACGACAGATACCACATAGTAGTCGGCATAACTTACAAAAGGGGTCGGACATAGAGTTCAGTACACAGAGTTCAGTACATAGACTAAGTCATCATAGGCGGCACGCAGGCTCGCGGGCGAATGCATCTAATACTAATGAGCAAGACTACATCAGTCCCATGAGGTACTATGAAGGTAGCTGTAGCCTGACAGCTGGTAGTGAGGCAATGGATAGTCCTCCACGTCAGTGGCCTGGGGGCTGCGAATACTCTGGTGTAGAACCCAACGCTCAGGTGGCAGAAGAGGACCAAGTGTGGGAGAGTAGCCTCCCACCTCTGGCCAACCGACACCGTGGGGCATCATGGTCCTGGCTGGGTAGATCCCAGAACGCGGCAGCTGTCCAGACCGGACAAAGGGGTGCAACAGCGTTAGAGCCCTGTAAAGGTGCTGACGAGTGGTGTACAACTCGTGGCGAAGAGCTCTGTTAGCTCGGTCCAGCCCATCAGCATGTAGAACCAGGCGCTGATGGTGGAAAGGCTCTCTGGTGACGGTGGAGTGGGCGGCAGTGTAGTATCCCTCCGCACCAACGTCGGATGCGATAGGAATGTGCCTGAAAGGGGAAGTGTCCAACGCCTGATACTCTCCACGAAGACGTGTTAGAGCAGCATGAGCAGCATCGTGGACTGCCATCTCGATGGTCACTCCAACACCATGAGCGGTGTGCAGCACGGTAGTGGACTCATACTCCCGAGAGTAGAGGTGGACGATGGCACGGTACTGCTCCTGGTTAAAGTCCTGGTACTCCTCGTAGACGGTGTACTCAGGGTGCCAACGATAATCCAGATAGGTCATCATCTCAGCTAGCACAACAGGTGATCCTGAGGCACCAATGGCCGCAGTGTGGCGCACGACCTGCCTCGTGGGTTCCATCTGAAAACAAAGATGTTTCAATGGAGTCAAATGACAATATGGGCACTATTCAAAATACTATCCTACAGAATAACTATGGCTTATCCAACTTTGGGGTGAACGTGGTAACGGGATCCTAATGTTAGAGTTAGTAAATTCGTTTAACCCGAGTAGGAGAGAATTCAGAGCCCCAGAGTAAAGGTCGAGAAGTAAAAGATCCTAATACCACCCAATGGCGGCGTGGGCCCGTAAGGCACACAGCCAAGTTAGTAAAAGTTTTGTAGTGACTAGACTCGACTTTGGCCAAGGAGTGTGGAACGGGGGTTCCTACAGGCAGTCGGCTCTGATACCAACTTGTGACGCCCCCGATTCAATCGTACACTAATCATGCACGCAAACGTGTACGATCAAGATCAGGGACTCACGGGAAGATATCACAACACAACTCTAAAACATAAATAAGTCATACAAGCATCATAATACAAGCCATGGGCCTCGAGGGCTCGAATACAAGTGCTCGATCATAGACGAGTCAGCGGAAGCAACAATATCTGAGTACAGACATAAGTTAAACAAGTTTGCCTTAAGAAGGCTAGCACAAACTGGGATACAGATCGAAAGAGGCGCAGGCCTCCTGCCTGGGATCCTCCTAACTACTCCTGGTCGTCGTCAGCGGGCTGCACGTAGTAGTAGGCACCTCCTGTGTAGTAGGGGTCGTCGTGGACGGTGGCGCCTGGCTCCTGGACTCCAGCATCTGGTTGCGACAACCAGAAAGAAAGGAAAGGGGGAAAAAGGGGGGGGGGAGAAAGCAACCGTGAGTACTCATCCAAAGTACTCGCAAGCAAGGAACTACACTACATATGCATGGGTATATGTGTAAGGAGGCCATATCAGTGGACTGAACTGCAGAATGCCAAAATAAGAGGGGGATAGCTAGTCCTATCGAAGACTACGCTTCTGGCAGCCTCCGTCTTGCAGCATGTAGAAGAGAGTAGACTGAAGAGCTCCAAGTAGCATCTCCAAGTAGCATCACATAACATAATCCTATCCGGCGATCCTCTCCTCGTCGCCCTGTTAGAGAGCGATCACCGGGTTGTATCTGGCACTTGGAAGGGTGTGTTTTATTAAGTATCCGGTTCTAGTTGTCATAAGGTCAAGGTACAACTCCAAGTCGTCCTGTTACCGAAGATCACGGCTATTCGAATAGATTAACTTCCCTACAGGGGTGCACCACATAACCCAACACGCTTGATCCCATTTGGCCGGACACACCTTTCTGGGTCATGCCCGGCTGCGGAAGATCAACATGTCGCAGCCCCACCTAGGCATAACAGAGAGGTCAGCACGCCGATCTAAACCTAAGCGTACAGGGGTCTGGGCCCATCGCCCTGAGCACACCTGCACGTTGCATGGGCGGCCGAAAGCAGACCTAGCCTAGTGGCGTTCCAGTCCAATCCGGCGCGCGTCGCTCAGTCGCTGACGTCACGAAGTGCTTCGGCTGATACCACGACGCCGGGATACCCATAACTACTCCCGCGTAGATGGTTAGTGCGTATAGACCAAATGGCCAAACTCAGATCAAATACCCAGATCTCGTTAAACGTGTTAAGTATCCGCGAACGCCGACCAGGGCCAGGCCCACCTCTCACCCAGGTAGTCTCAACCTGCCCTGTCGCTCCGCCTCAAAGATCCACTCGTGGGTGCTCCACAAGCCGACTCGACTTTAGTCACCACATGTATCATGTATAAGTATATAGTATATACCCGTGATCACCTCCCGAGTGATCACGGCCCGATAGTATAGCACAGCAGACGGACAAGAATGTAGGGCCACAGATGGAATACTAGCATCCTATACTAAGCAAGTAGGATTGCAGGTAAAGGTATCAACAGTAGTAGCAAGGACATGCTATGCATCAGGATAGGAATAACAAAAGCAGTAACATGCTATACTACTCTAATGAAAGCAGTATAGAGGAGAGTAGGCGATATCTGGTGATCAAGGGGGGGGGGGGCTTGCCTGGTTGCTCTGGCAAGAGAGAGGGGTCGTCAACTCCGTAGTCGTACTGGGCAGCAGCAGCGTCGGTCTCGGTGTCTAGCGGAAGAAGAGGGGGAAGAAACAATGAATACAATGCAAACAGATGCATAATGGTGCATGACAAAGCAATGTGTGATGCTAGGCGTGCCCTAACGCGGTACTACATGTTGCAGATGAAAGGGGGAAACATCCAAGGATGAATTCCCAGCGTTAGGCGGATTCCGGACAAAGGAAAAGAGGGGGAAAGTTCTAAGTTCATTATGCTAGGGGCATGTGACAGATGAACGGACTGCGTATTCGGATTCGTTGTATTTTTTTGAGCACCTTTCATATAGAAAACATTTTCATCGGAGTTACGTTTAATTACTATGAATTTCTAAAGGTTTAAACATTTTCTGGAATTAAATATATTAACAGAAATGGAATATGACGTCAGCATGGCGTATGAGTGACGTCAGCAGCCAACAGCTCGGTTGACTGGTCAAATTGACATGGGGGACCCACCTGTCATAGTTAGTGGGTTAAACAGGGTTCAAACTAATCTAAATTCAGTTATTAAACTACTGGGCCCACCTGTCAGTGTCTAATTTTAGTTAACTAAACTAATTTAATTAATTCCTTTTAATTAGGGGGTGGGCCCCACTGGTCAGTGGCTGGGGGTTGCCAAGTCAGCAGGGTTGACTGGTCAACCCAGTCAACTAGTGTCCCCGGGCCCCACTGGCAGTGACACAAAGGCGGGGCCCACTGCGCCACATCGGCGTCGGCGCCGGAGACAACTCCGGTGACCAAAAACGCGACGGAGTGGCTCGGGACTTCGCCAGAAACGGGCTACGGTGCACCGTTTGGTCCGCGTGATAGCGCGTTCGAAAGCGGAGGTGAAGCCGCGTCGTTTTGGGGCTACGGCACGGCCGGAGCAGGGGTGCAACGATGGCGGCGACCTCAAAGGCGGAGGTCGAAGCTCGGTCACGGGTGGAATCGGGCTAGGAGCACGGGCGGGGGCGCTGGCTGTTGCCACTGGCTTCTGCGAGCGTTCTGAGCACGACAGCGATCTCGGACCAGGGCTGCGGCCACGGGGGTCACGGGGGCGAGCTTGACCGCGGCGGTCGTCGAAGTACGGGCGCGGTCAGATCCGATGAAAGGGGAGTCGGGAGGATGTGCGGAGGGCACGGACGGCTTCGGCGTGACGACCTAAGCACGTTCCCATGCTCGGCCGAGCACGAAACCGACGGTAGCGATGACAGCTAGTGCGGCGACGACGAGGAGATTCGGTCATGGCGGAACCAGCGCGGGGAGCGAGCTACGGGGAAAGAAAGAGATGCGGATGCTCACCGAGCGGCACACACGGAGGACGGTGAATGGTTTAGTAGCAGCAGAGGGGGGGGTCGCCGGAGTTGGTGAAGAACAACGGCAAAGCTCGTCGAAGCAGAGGAGGAAGACGGCGGCGTCGTGGGCGTTGTGGGGCTCGATCCAGTCGTGTAGTCGAAGCAGAGGAGCGACACGGAGCTGTTGGACTCGTCGGAGAGGTGAACGGGCGACGGTGGCCGCGTCTACCGCGAGCGGTGGCGAGGAAGGCGCTCGGCCATGGCGGAGAGCAAGGAGCGGCGAGGTGGATCTGAGGGGAGAGGGAGAGGCGCAGAAGCGAAGGTGAGTGTGGGGGCGAGTGGGGAGGGGAGACCGAGGGGGCGCGGCATCGGCGTCCTTATCCAGTCATCGTCGCCGGCGAGATGGTGCGGTAGGCACGCGCCCCTGTTCTGACCCGGGTCGGTGGAACAGGGAAAGGAGGCGGCAGGGGGAGGCGGACCGGTTCGGCCGGATGGGCCAGGTGGCAGGGGCTGTGG
>NC_041389.1:438324088-438333656 GCF_002162155.2 Triticum dicoccoides | reverse complement strand
CTTCTGTTTGTTTTCCCTTTGTTTATTTTCTCTATTAATTCTTTTCTGTTTAAATTCATTTAAAAGTATTTAGGCATTTTATAAAAATGTGTTTACTTCACCATAATTACCGATGCAATATTTGGCAACCCCCGAACATTTTTGTGTTGACTTTTGAAAACTTTGGGTGTTTGTCGCTAATTCATTTTTTTGAATTTGCTATGTTTTTGAACTACCACTTAATTAGCAACAGTAACATAGATGACATGGCATCATCAAGAGAGTTTTACTGTAGCCTAGTTATCCGGGCGTTACAAATCTCCTCCACTACAAGAAATCTCGTCCCGAGATTTAGGAGGTAGAAGGAAACAGTGCGGGGTATTCATCACGCAGGCGATCCTCGCGTTCCCAGGTGGCTTCATCTTCGGAGTGGTGTGACCACTGGACTTTGAGGAACTTGATCGCCTTCTGGCGTGTGCGGCGTTCATCTTGGTCGAGAATGCCGACCGGATGCTCTTTATAGGAGAGGTCCTGTTGCAATTCAAGCACTTCATGATCCACTGCTCGGATTGGGTCCTTGAAGCAGCGACGGAGCTATGACACGTGGAACACATCGTGAACCTGAGAAAGGTTCGATGGAAGCTCCAGTTGATATACCACTTTTCCACGCCTTTCCAGAATAGTGAATGGGCCAATATAGCGAGGAGCTAGCTTGCCCTTGATCCCAAAGCGGTGAACACCCTTCATTGGTGTAACGCGAAGATAGGCCTTTTCGCCAGGTTGATAGACCATGTATTTATGATGATGGTCATAATTACTCTTTTGACGTGACTGAGCAGTCTTGAGATTCTCGCGAATAATGCGGACTTGTTCTTCGGCATGTTGGATAATATCTGGACCAAAAAGTGGACGTTCCCCAGTTTCTGACCAGTTCAGAGGGGTTCGGCACTTTCGTCCATATAACACTTCAAAGGGGGCCATCTTCAGACTAGCTTGATAGCTATTGTTATAAGAGAACTCAGCATACAGGAGAGATTCCTCCCATTTCTTGCCGAAGGAAATAACACAAGCTCAAAGCATGTCTTCAAGAACTTGGTTGACACGTTCAACTTGCCCTTGTGACTGCGGATGAAACACAGTACTGAAAGATAAGTGAGTCCCCATAGCTTCTTGGAAACTTGCCCAGAATCTTGAAGTGAATAAGCTGCCACGGTCCAAACTGATAACCAGTGGAATACCGTGAAATGAAACAATTCTAGACATATAGAGAGTTGCAAGCTGACTAGTAGTGATCGTTTCTTTGACCGCCACAAAATGTGCAACTTTAGAAAGCCGGTCAATGACGACAAGAATAGCATCATTACCTTTCTGCGTTTTGGGAAATCCAGTGACGAAGTCCATCTCGACATGGTCCCATTTCCATTCAGGAATAGAGATAGGTTGCAGAGTTCCAGCAGGCCTTTGATATTCTGCTTTGATACGACGACAAATGTCACATTCAGCAACATAACGAGCAATGTCTTGCTTCATGTTAGACCACCAGAATCTCTGGCGGATGTCTTGGTACATCTTTGTACTACCAGGATGGATACATAGAGGCGTATCATGAGCTTCTTTCATAACCTCCTGAGTCATATTCAGGTTTTCCTTCTTACACGGCACCACTAGGCGGCCTTTGAAGTAAAAGGCTCCATCATCAGCAATAGTGAAGAATGATGGCTTTCCTTCTTTGAGGTCGCGCTTAATCTTGTGGACTTCAGAGTCATATCCCTATAATGTCTTGATGGAGCTCACGAGATCGGGTTCGACAGCCAGGGTAGGGAGGGAACCCTGGGAAACAACACGGAGATTCATCTTGCAAGACTCCTCAGGAGGGGGAGCGAGTGCACCCGGAGGAACAATATGGAGGTTCAGCTTTCTGAATTCTTCAACAAGTGAGGGCTGAATTTTGTGAATCTGGAGGTGGTTGCAGTAAGACTTGCGGCTCAAGGCATCAGCCATTACATTAGCCTTGCCTGGTGTATAGGAAATACCCAAGTCAAAGTCTGCAACAATCTCCATCCATCTCTGCTGACAGAGGTTCAGGTCTGGTTGAGTAAATAGATACTTCAGACTTTGGTGGTCGGTGAAGATCTCGCAACGATTGCCGAGAAGGTAATGTCGCCACTGTTTCAGTGAATGGATAACAGCAGCAAGCTCGAGGTCGTGAATTGGGTAGTTCTCTTCGTGAGGGCATAATTGTCGAGAGGCATAGGCAATCACTTTGCGCTCCTGCATTAGGACACAGCCTAATCCTTGACGAGAAGCATCACAGTAAATGACGAAGTCCTTCTTAGTATCAGGTGGAGCTAGTACTGGGGCAGAAGTCAACTTGTCTTTGAGTGCCTGGAAGCTTTCCTGACATTTGTCTATCCATTGGAACTTGACGCCTTTATGCAATAGGTTAGTCAGGGGCCTGGCGATCTTGGAGAAGTTCTCAACGAATCGACGGCAATAGCTGGCGAGACCGAGAAAACTTCTGACTTGCTTGACATTCTTCGGAGGAGTCCAATCAAGAATAGCCTGAATTCATTCAGGGTTGACGGCAATACCATCCTTAGAGATGACATGCCCGAGATAGGTTACTTTGGGAAGCCAGAATTCACACTTGGAGAACTTGGCATATAGCTGATGCTCTCGTAGCTTTTCCAGCACAAGACGAAGATGTTCAGCATGCTCTTCTTCATTCTTGGAAAATACCAGGATATCATCCAGATGAACCACGACGAACTTGTCGAGGTAATCCATGAATATATAGTTCATCAGGCGAGAGAAGGTGGCTGGAGCATTGGTTAAGCCGAAAGACATGACAGTGTACTCATATGAACCATAACGAGTCACAAAGGCGGTCTTTGGGATATCCTCTTCAGGAACACGGATCTGGTGGTAACCCAACCTCTAATCGAGTTTAGAGAATACTGACGAACCAGCCAGCTGATCATACAGATCATTGATCCGAGTAAGAGGATACTTATTCTGAATGGTAGCTTGGTTTATAGGACGGTAGTCTTGGACCAATCGGTTTGTCCCATCCTTATTCTTGACAAAGAGAGAAGGTGCTCCCCAAGGAGAGCAACTTGGGCGAATGAAACCACTGCGAAGAGACTTGTCGATTTCCTCCTTAAGCTCAAGGAGTTCATGCGGCGGCATCTTGTAGGGTCGCTTGGCTATAGGAGTGGTGCCTGGTTTCAAGTCGATAACGAATTCGACAGCTCTAGCAGGGGGAATCCCTGGGAGTTCTTCAGGAAAGACGTCGAGGAATTCACGCACGACAGGAATGTTTTCAATACCCTCGAGTGGTGCAGCGTTCAATGCATTCAAGGCATAAAGCCGTGCCTCGGCATTTTGCACCAGATGAGCTTGGTAAGTAACTATTTCATCTGAAGGGTGTAGCAGATGGACGGTCTTAGTGGCGCAAAC
Organism: Triticum dicoccoides; assembly: GCF_002162155.2. Lineage (NCBI taxonomy): Eukaryota > Viridiplantae > Streptophyta > Magnoliopsida > Poales > Poaceae > Triticum > Triticum dicoccoides. The sequence goes on along the minus strand of NC_041389.1, from coordinate 438,330,218 downwards.
TATAGAAGCAGTATGCGCCTTTAACCAATCCATTGCCAGAATGAGATCAATGCTACAGGACTTCAATACTATGGGAGAGACAAGAAATTCTAGTCCTTCGATTTCAACGGGGACGTCGTTGCAAATCATGGAGGTCCGACATTGGCCCGCAGGGGTGTGCACTAATAGCGAAGCATTCATGTCCTCACATTTAATGTCGTGCAAGCATGCAAAATCTTCAGACATGAATGAATGTGATGCACCTGTATCAAATAAAACGGATGCTGGTACTGAATTTACGAGGAGTGTACCCATCACAGTAGCAGGCTAGTCTTGAGCTTTGTTCAGATCAACGTGTTTGGCATGAACTCGACCATAAGGCTTGGCATTGTTGTTGTGGGGCTGGTTGCTTCCACGGCCAGTTGCTGGAAGGGCCAGTTGATTCTGGTTCTGATTGCATTCCCTAGCACGGTGCCCTGGTTGACCACACCTGAAGCACAATCCATTGTTGGGAGTAGGAACAGGAGCTTGGGGTGGTGGAGCTGGAAGCCTTGGCTGCCTAGTTGGAGGAGTAGGCAGATGAGGTGCAGCATAGGTCTGCCTTGGGGCAGGTGCATTCGGCTGGTACATGCTGTTGGGAATCCATATCTTGCGCTTCTGCAAGGACGGGCCCGAAGATGAGCCCGTGTCACGGTTGCGCCTGTTAGAGCTCTGGTATTCCTGCAGACCAGTTTCGACATTGATAGCTTTGTTCACCAAGGTGGCAAAATCAGCAAAGTCGTGCACTAGAAGTGCGAGCTTGATGTCAGCTTGAAGGCCGTCACGGAACTTCTCTTGTTTGCGTGCATCAGTTGCAATGTCCTCTTCAGCATAGCGAGACAAGTCCAGGAACTCCCACTGATAAGCTTCAACAGTCTTGTTGCCTTGGGTGAGGTTGCGGAACTCACGCTTCTTCCTGTCCATGATCCCCTGAGGAATGAAGCGGACACGGAAGTCAGCTTGAAAGTCTGGCCAGGTGATGATTGTCCCAACTGGCAGAGTACGCCTGTGGCTGTCCCACCATTGAGCTGCGGGTCCCTTCAGAAAGAAGGAAGCAAAGGTGACATAGCGGGCAGGGGCTACTTCAGCAGACTCCATCTCATAGGTGATGTCATGGAGCCAGTCATCAGCATCCAACGGCTGAGTTGAGCTGTGGTACACGGTTGGGTTGAGGCGCATGAAATCCTGCAGAGTCACTTGGGCTGGCTGCTCGTTCATATTGGGACGAGGGAACTGAGCCATCACATTCTCCATGAACTGGCGATTCATCTCGAGTTGTTGGACCATACCAGCCATGTACTCAGGCGGTGGTGGGGCGTTGCTGCCACGACCACGACCAGCTGGTCTAACCATCCTGCAAATATATAACAGGGGTAGTTCAGTATTGAGAAATTTGCATAGACAAGAATCATTCATGATGAAACATGCATAATCAAAGGGAGCACGACAGATACCACATAGTAGTCGGCATAACTTACAAAAGGGGTCGGACATAGAGTTCAGTACACAGAGTTCAGTACACAGAGTTCAGTACATAGAGTAAGTAATCATAGGCGGCACGCAGGCTCGCGGGCGAATGCATCTAATACTAATGAGCAAGACTACATCAGTCCCATGAGGTACTGTGAAGGTAGCTGTAGCCTGACAGCTGGTAGTGAGGCAACGGATAGTCCTCCACATCAGTGGCCTGGGGGCCGCGGATACTGTGGTGTAGAACCCGACGCTCAGGTGGCAGAAGAGGACCAAGTGTGGGAGTGTAGCCTCCCACCTCTGGCCAACCGACACCGTGGGGCATCACGGTCCTGGCTGGGTAGATCGCAGAACGCGGCAGCTGTCCAGACCGGACAAAGGGGTGCAACAGCGTCAGAGCCCTGTAAAGGTGCTGACGAGTGGTGTACAACTCATGGCGAAGAGCTCTGTTAGCTCGGTCCAGCCCATCAGCATGCAGAACCAGGCGCTGATGGTGGAAAGGCTCTCGGGTGACGGTGGAGTAGGCGGCAGTGTAGTATCCCTCCGCACCAACGTCGGATGCGATAGGAATGTGCCTGAAAGGGGAAGTGTCCAACGCCTGATACTCTCCACGAAGATGTGTTAGAGCAGCATGAGCAGCATCGTGGACTGCCATCTCGATGGTCACTCCAACACCATGAGCGGTGTGCAACACGGTAGTGGACTCATACTCTCGAGAGTAGAGGTGGACGATGGCACGGTACTGCTCCTGGTTAAAGTCCTGGTACTCCTCGTAGACGGTGTACTCAGGGTGCCAGCGATAACCCAGATAGGTCATCATCTGAGCTAGCACAACAGGTGATCCTGAGGCACCAATGGCCGCAGTGTGGCGCACGACCTGCCTCGTGGGTTCCATCTAAAAACAAAGATGTTTCAATGGAGTCAAATGACAATATGGGCACTATTCAAAATACTATCCTACAGAATAACTATGGCTTATCCAACTTTGGGGTGAACGTGGTAATGGGATCCTAATGTTAGAGTTAGTAAATTCGTTTAACCCGAGTAGGAGAGAATTCAGAGCCCCAGAGTAAAGGTCGAGAAGTAAAAGATCCTAATACCACCCAATGGCGACGTGGGCCCGTAAGGCACACAACCAAGTTAGTAAAAGTTTTGTAGTGACTAGACTCGACTTTGGCCAAGGAGTGTGGAAGGGGGGTTCCTACAGGCAGTCGGCTCTGATACCAACTTGTGACGCACCCGATTCAATCGTACACTAATCATGCACGCAAACGTGTACGGTCAAGATCAGGGACTCACGGGAAGATATCACAACACAACTCTAAAACATAAATAAGTCATACAAGCATCATAATACAAGCCATGGGCCTCGAGGGCTCGAATACAAGTGCTTGATCATAGACGAGTCAGCGGAAGCAACAATATCTGAGTACAGACATAAGTTAAACAAGTTTGCCTTAATAAGGCTAGCACAAACTGGGATACAGATCGAAAGAGGCGCAGGCCTCCTGCCTGGGATCCTCCTAACTACTCCTGGTCGTCGTCAGCGGGCTGCACGTAGTAGTAGGCACATCCGGTGTAGTAGGGGTCGTCGTGGACGGTGGCGCCTGGCTCCTGGACTCCAGCATCTGGTTGCGACAACCAGAAAGAAAGGAAAGGGGGAAAAAGGGGGGAGAAAGCAACCGTGAGTACTCATCCAAAGTACTCGCAAGCAAGGAACTACACTACATATGCATGGGTATATGTGTAAGGAGGCCATAACAGTGGACTGAACTGCAGAATGCCAGAATAAGATGGGGATAGCTAGTCCTATCGAAGACTACGCTTCTGGCAGCCTACGTCTTGCAGCATGTAGAAGAGAGTAGACTGAAGTCCTCCAAGTAGCATCTCCAAGTAGCATCGCATAGCATAATCCTATCCGGCGATCCTCTCCTCGTCGCCCTATTAGAGAGCGATCACCGGGTTGTATCTGGCACTTGGAAGGGTGTGTTTTATTAAGTATCCGGTTCTAGTTGTCATAAGGTCAAGGTACAACTCCAAGTCGTCCTGTTACCGAAGATCACGGCTATTCGAATAGATTAACTTCCCTGCAGGGGTGCACCACATAACCCAACACGGTTGATCCCATTTGGCCGGACACACCTTTCTGGGTCATGCCCAGCCGCGGAAGATCAACACGTCGCAGCCCCACCTAGGCATAACAGAGAGGTCAGCACGCTGGTCTAAACCTAAGCGCACAGGGGTCTGGGCCCATCGCCCTGAGCACACCTGCACGTTGCGTGGGCGGCCGGAAGCAGACCTAGACTAGTGGCGTTCCAGTCCAATCCGGCGCGCGCCGCTCAGTCGCTGACGTCACGAAGTGCTTCGGCTGATACCACGACACCGGGATACCCATAACTACTCCCGCGTAGATGGTTAGTGCGTATAGACCAAATGGCCAGACTCAGATCAAATACCCAGATCTCGTTAAACGTGTTAATATCCGCGAACGCCGACCAGGGCCAGGCCCACCTCTCACCCAGGTAGTCTCAACCTGCCCTGTCGCTCCGCCTCAAAGATCCACTCGCGGGTGCTCCACAAGCCGACCCGACTTTAGTCAACACATGTATCATGTATAAGTATATAGTATATACCCGTGATCACCTCCCGAGTGATCACGACCCGATAGTATAGCACAGCAGACGGACAAGAATGTAGGGCTACAGATGGAATACTAGCATCCTATACTAAGCAAGTAGGATTGCAGGTAAAGGTATCAACAGTAGTAGCAAGGACAGGCTATGCATCAGGATAGGAATAACGAAAGCAGTAACATGCTATACTACTCTAATGCAAGCAGTATAGAGGAGAGTAGGCGATATCTGGTGATCAAGGGGGGGGGGGCTTGCCTGGTTGCTCTGGCAAGAGAGAGGGGTCGTTAACTCCGTAGTCGTACTGGGTAGCAACAGCGTCGGTCTCGGTGTCTAGCGGAAGAAGAGGGGGAAGAAACAATGAATACAATGCAAACAGATGCATAACGGTGCATGACAAAGCAATGTGTGATGCTAGGCGTGCCCTAACGCGGTACTACATGTTGCAGATGAAAGGGGGAAACATCCGAGGATGAATTCCCAGCGTTAGGCGGATTCTGGACAAAGGAAAAGAGGGGGAAAGTTCCAAGTTCATCATGCTAGGGGCATGTGACAGATGAACGGACCGCGTATTCGGATTCATTGTATTTTTTTGAGCAACTTTCATATAGAAAACATTTTCATCGGAGTTACGGTTTAATTACTATGAATTTCTAAAGGTTTAAACATTTTCTGGAATTAAATATATTAACAGAAATGGAATATGACGTCAGCATGGCGTATGAGTGACGTCAGCAGCCAACAGCTCGGTTGACTAGTCAAATTGACATGGGGGACCCACCTGTCATAGTCAGTGGGTTAAACAGGGTTCAAACTAATCTAAATTCAGTTATTAAACTACTGGGCCCACCTGTCAGTGTCTAATTTAGGTTAACTAAACTAATTTAATTAATTCCTGTTAATTAGGGGGTGGGCCCCACTGGTCAGTGGCTGGGGGTTGCCAAGTCAGCAGGGTTGACTGGTCAACCCATTCAACTAGTGTCCCCGGGCCCCAATGGCAGTGAGACAAAGGCGGGGCCCACTGCGCCATGTCGGCGTCGGCGCCGGAGACAACTCCGGCGACGAAAAACGCGGCAGAGTGGCTTGGGACTTCGCCGAAAACGGGCTACGGGGCACCGTTTGGTCCGCGTGATAGCGTGTTCAAAAGCGGAGGCGAAGCCGCGTCGTTTTGGGGCTACGGCATGGCCGGAGTGGGGGTGCAATGACGGCGGCGACCACAACGGCAGAGGTCGAAGCTTGGTCACGGGTGGAATCGGGCTAGGAGCACGGGCGGGGGCGCTGGCGGTTGCCACTGGCTCCTGCGAGCGTTCTGAGCATGACAACGATCTCGGACCAGGGCTGCGGCCACGGGGGTCACGGGGGCCAGCTTGACCGCGGCGGTCGTCGGAGTACGGGCGCGGTCAGATCCGATGAAAGGGGAGTCGGGAGGATGTGCGGAGGGCACGGACGGCTTCGGCGTGACGGCCTGAGCACGTTCCCATGCTCGGCCGAGCACGAAACCGACGGTAGCGATGACAGCTTGTGCGGCGGCGACGAGGAGCTTCGGTCATGGCGGAACCAGCGCGGGGAGCAAGCTAGGGGAAAGAAAGAGATGCGGATGCTCACCGAGCGGCACACACGGAGGCCGGTGAATGGTTTAGTAGCAGCAGAGGGGGTGTCGCCGGAGTTGGTGAAGAACGACGGCGAAGCTCGTCGGCGCAGAGGAGGAAGACGGCGGCGTCGTGGGTGTTGTGGGGCTCGATCCAGTCGTGTAGTCGAAGCAGAGGAGCGAGGTGGAGCTGTTGGACTCGTCGGAGAGGTGAACGGGAGACGGTGGCCGCGTCTACCGCGAGCGGTGGCGAGGAAGGCGCTCGGCCATGGCGGAGAGCAAGGAGCGGCGAGGTGGATCTGAGGGGAGAGGGAGAGGCGCAGAAGCCAAGGCGAGTGTGGGGGCGAGTGGGGAGGGGAGACCGAGGGGGCGCGGCGTCGGCGTCCTTATCCACTCGTCGTCACCGGCGAGAGAGTGCGGCGGG
>NC_041389.1:438305908-438323938 GCF_002162155.2 Triticum dicoccoides | reverse complement strand
GGAGGGTTTTCTCCTTTTCTTGTCTTCTGTTTGTTTTCCCTTTGTTTATTTTCTCTATTAATTCTTTTCTGTTTAAATTCATTTAAAAGTATTTAGGCATTTTATAAAAATGTGTTTACTTCACCATAATTACCGATGCAATATTTGGCAACCCCCGAACATTTTTGGGTTGACTTTTGAAAACTTTGGGTGTTTGTCGCTAATTCATTTTTTTTGAATTTGCTATGTTTTTGAACTACCACTTAATTAGCAACAGTAACATAGATGACATGGCATCATCAAGAGAGTTTTACTGTAGCCTAATTATCCGGGCGTTACACTTATTCTTCCTCTTTATAATGAGACCAAGGCCCGTTCTTTTTATTCAATCTTCTATCGAATCCGCCCCTCCCCCTGAGTTCCAACACCCAGGGCTCCGAATTCAGGTACCTTCGATCCTCGACAATGTCCGGTCCTGATCTACGAGGCCGGTGGATGCCCTCCTCCGTCACGGAGGAGGACGTGCTAAGGCTGAGAGATGCCAGGTATTTAACATACGAGATTTCGCATAGGCTGCCTGCCCGAGGGCAAGTTATCCCAACTCTCGAGCCTGGCGAGATCGTCGTGTTCATATCTCACTTCTGTCGGGGTTTAGGCTTCCCGACGGATCCCTTCATGAGGGGGCTCATGTTTTACTATGGGCTGGAATTCCACGAGCTGGCTCCGGAGTCCATCCTCCATATCTCATCATTCATTGTCGTTTGTGAAGCCTTCCTCCGCACTACCCCTCACTTCGGCTTATGGCTCAAAACCTTCAACGTGGAGCCGAAGATGATTGAGGGGCGTCAGGCAGAGTGCGGAGGGGTGGTTATAAGCAAGAGGGCCGAAGCTCCATGGCCCACGGGCTCTTTCCAAGGGGAGCTCGGCTTGTGGCAACAGGAGTGGTTTTATATCACCGCTCCCCGGGGCAGCAGGCAGAAGCCGCCGCCCGTCTTTCGCTCGGGCCCTCCACAACAGCTGACGTCATGGGTCAACAAGGGGCGTGACTGGGGGTCGCCCAAAGACATCCCCCTGTTGCAGGACCGGATTCGAGTCCTCCAAGAAAGGGAGATCAATCTGGTCGCAGTGGTGCAGGTCATGTTAATCCGGCGCCTACTGCCCTGCAAATGTCGCCCCCTCCGCCTGTGGGAATTTAATCCGGAGGGGCCGCGAGCTCTTCAACACTTCATGGGTTTGACTCCCATGGAGATGTATAAACTGTTCTTCGGATCACAAGAGACGCATCCGGAATTGACTGAGGACGCTGGCCTAAGCTGCAATCGCCCGGATACTCAAGTAAGTAGCCCTGTGTCCGGACACACCATCCATTTATTTATCGCGAGCTTGCCTTTTAACCAGCTATCCTTGGACATGAGTGGATAGCGCAAGCAAAACTGATACGGTGTCCGGCCCCCTCCCTGAGACCACGCAGGATCCCGTGTTAATCAAAATGTTGGAGGTTGCACCTTCAAATGAGGGCGAAGGGGAGCACGGGGAAACTGTCACCTCTGCCAAGGAGGCGTTTAGTAAGGGAGGAATCGAGAGTCCCTCCTTCCAGGGGAGAAGCGGAATGCTTCCAAAGACCCGGAGGTCAAGGCCTCAAAGCGGGGAAAGAAATCTGTACCGGAAGGTCCTGCGCCAGAAAGCGCCCCGGCCGTACTGTCTCCTCGGAGAAATCAACCCTCTAACGAGCCGTAAGTAAAAAGGGGATTTTATAATTATTAGACACCCCTGCTTAATGTCTAAAGGTAACCGAAGTTTTTACCTTGTAGTTCGGATCTCAGCCCATCTCAGCACAACTCATCTTCGGGAGACCTTCGTCCGGAGATGATGGAGAGCGAAACGCCTCCATCTGCCGCCCCATCGCACGGGGCGGACGACCATGAGGTGTCGTCGCGGAGGGTCTCCCCGAGTCCGGCGGGGACGGAGAGTTCGGCACCCATTGGAGTACGGCCGGTGGAGCTGCAGGATTTGCTTAATAGGGCGTCCATCTCAGAAGATCACCGCACATTAATGGGTAATGTGATTGAGAGGATCTCGTCCACCGAAAGCGGGTTGTATGAGGCCGTTGGAAGTTTACTGACGGGATTTGAGGTACGCAAAAAATGACATACCTGTTGACAGTTTTGCGCATGAAGTGCACCCTGTATAGTAGCCCCTGAGACTTGGTATGCTATCGAAAACGGCAGCGTGCCTAGGATCATAATCTCAGTTATTAACTGTCGCCTTTCCTATGCAGGTGGCGGAACGTTCGGTGGCCAGCCGGACGGATGGATTCGCTGAGCTGAAGAAGCAACTCGACGCTGCAGATGCGGACATCTCACTGGTCAATAAACGACTTGATGAGTCACAAGGTATGTGATTGCGCCGCGGTCGCTTAGTAAGGGAGCTGATGCCCATTCCTTACAAGTTGTATGCTTGATGCAGATGGTGCTGCTGCTGTGGAAGACCTGCGAGCAGAACTTGCTCGGGCCAAGGAGCAAGCCAGAAAAAGCGAGGCGGCTGCCTTGAAGGCAGCGGAAGAGCTAGAAGCCGAGAAGGCTGCTCACTGCCGAAGCAGGGAGGAAATGGCCGGAATGGCCATGAAATTAAAAGTTGCTACTGACCGCCTGGAGGTTCTTGAAGGAGAACGCCGAGCGGAGAAAGAGGACCTGAAGAAGGCCGATGCCTAAGCCAAGGATGCCCGTAGTGCGATGCGGGCTATGAAGGAGGAACTGCGTCAGTTCGGAGACATTATGGCTAGAAAGCCCTTTATGCTGCGTAGGAAGTTCATGGCTCCGAAGTATGCTCAGCTGGGCCGATTGTATGGTGCGGAGGATCCTTATCTGGACTTGGTGGCGAGTGCGGCTGACGCAGTCGTGCACTTTCAAAGCCAGGAGGATCATGAAATGGAAGAGCTTTTCTGGTCTCAATTCCATAGTCCGGAGCGTCCACTTCCATTGAGTGATCGGCTGGTTGAGTGGGCTGAGCTGAATAGATTGTCCGGACTGGCCATGACGGATGTGGTAACTCATCTGTGGCCGAAAAGCCCCAAGCCGAAGAGTTATTTTGGCTTGTTGCAGCAATTCCTTGGGGCAGTGCCGCATATTAAGGCGATGAAGCGGTCGGCATGCATAGAAGGTGCGCGGATGGCTCTCGCCCGTGGTAAAACATACTGGGCGGAGATGGATGCCACCGCTGTTGCATCCCGGGGTTCGGACAAAAGCCGATTCCCCATCGAGCATTACTTTGAGGAAGTCCTGCAGGGCGCTCGTATAATAGAGTCGCAGTGCTCGAAAGATGTTATGTTTGAATGACATGTATTATTTCAAAGATCATGTTTATAATGCAATGACTTTTTATACTTGTGTGTTCAAGTATTGAACTATCTCCTGCGCGGCCGTATATGTATGTATAATCTGAAAGATGGCAGTCTTTGGCTTCAGCCCCCACGCACATGGTGCGGGGGTGTTTGCAAAAAGAAAAACGCTTTTTCACACTTAATCCAACATCTTGGTCCTTTTAAGGAGGTGATAGCATAGCAAACTAGGCAACCAAACTATAATGCTTTATCACTTTCACTTAGCCATAGGAGCTCGAATGTGGGGCTACTATATAGCCCCTGATGGCACCGCGCTTCTCCGAACTTGGGGCGCGTATGTGCCTGACCGGGAAGCGGTCCTTCGTCAAAGCGGAGGAATTTTAAACATTCCTATGGTCGATCGAGTGGTTGACCAGTCTCTCGCTATATCATGACAGTCAGTTTTCGGCTTTCTCTACTGAGGTGCTCTCCCGGCCGAACTGGGGCACAATCGCAGTAGTTCTCCTAGTGCCGCGTTAGCCGATGATACAGAACGTAAGGCAGCAAAACACAGGAGCCGGGCAAACCCAACATTTGACCAAAGACATGATTCGGAGCTGATGCATATAAGGCCTAACTCGAGACGCCGAACACTCCCTGAGGTGTTCAATCTTTATGATATCGGGCAGAATAAAGCCCTAAGCCCCTAGTGTCCAGGTACAGGCGGGAACTTCTGACGCGGCCGATGCCAAAACGCCAGCCTCCTCCTCGGCTCTGGTAGGAAACCGGGGGATGTGTATCAACAAGAGACAGTGAGAAAGGTTTACGCAGGGTCTTAATCTGAAAAGAATCCTTTCAACGGGTCCCTACTGCACGTCTGCGCCTGTGTCTCCGTTGTGCTATATCCTGGACGGGTGTAGCACGAGCTTCATCTGTAAAAGAGAAGGACTTAGTTTCTAAGAAATATCATGCAAAAAGTGTATCAAAATAAAGTATAATTTGGAAGATGAAGAAAGTTGAGCTTTTATTGGCTTTCATCATTTATGCGCGCGGCCCCCTAAAAAAAAGGAGGGGATGCGGCTGGGAAGCCCCTTGCCGGACTCGTCTAACCATGTCCGAGGTCTAAATGACCTGTTTTTAGGGGCTTTGACCTGCAAGGTCGGAATAATGTGTGGCTGTCTAGGCAGCCGCACATTCTCCGTGGTCGAGAGACACCTGGAGTTTTAAGAATATGCCACGTGGACCGGGCATTTTTAAGCGTAAGAGACGTGTAATGCGGTATTGCATGAAAGCACGCGAAAGCTGCACGCCCCAGTAGTGCTTAAGGGCTACTGCTAAATGGGGCGATGGAGGGTGAGCTTTTCGCGACAGAGGTTGTCGGATGAACCGAACATGACCCCTAGTGTAACAGAGCCTTTAAAATTGGCTAAAAAGGCCTGGCGTCACTCCTTTGAAGGAAGTGCTGCTATAGCGAATTTTGGTGGGTTCTATCCCCAGTCTGCGGATGGTGTCCTGGTATAGCAGGGGCCGCGCTGCGTGTTATCACATGAAGTGAGTTCACTAGTTTGACTTCTAATGGGAAAGTCTTTTGGTTTCCGGAGCGCTGCTTTTGGGTTTCGTCACTGTCACTTGGTGTGTCGAGCCCTTTGTGTTCGGCGTTAAGTCGGCTGGACTGCTTGAAGACCCAACAATCTCTGTGGGTATGGTTTGCAGGCTTCCCGGAGGTACCGTGTATTTGACACAGTCTATCCAGAATCTTGTTGAGGTTGGATAACTCATCACTGTTATCCTTTAAGGGTAGTGTTTTGTTGTTCGGCCGAGAGCTTTTGAATCCGGCATTGACCGTCGTACTATTTGGGCCATTCTCCTTGTTCCGGCGCTGATCTTTTTTGTGTCGTGATTTCCCATTTCCATCCCTGATTTCGGATGTACTCGGGTCACTGGTGCTGCATCTAGCCAACCAGCTGTCTTCCCCCGTGCAAAAGCGGGTCATGAGACTTGTTAGTGCGGCCATTGTTCTTGGTTTTTCCTGGCCGAGGTGTCTGGCGAGCCATTCGTCTCGGACATTGTGTTTGAAGGTTGCCAAGGCTTCAGCGTCCGGACAGTCGACTATTTGGTTCTTTTTAGTGAGGAACCTGTTCCAGAATTTGCGTGCTGATTCTCCGAGCTGTTGAGTTATGTGACTTAAATCATCTGCATCCGGAGGCCGGACATAAGTCCCCTAAAAATTTGCTCGAAACGCATCCTCAAGCTCTTCCCAACTCCCAATCGTATTTTCTGGGAGGCTTTTAAGCCAATGCCGGGCCGGCCCTTTGAGCTTGAGGGGAAGGTATTTTATGGCATGGAGATCGTCTCCTCTTGCCATGTGTATGTGTAGGATATAGTCCTCAATCCAGACTCTGGGGTCTGTTGTTCTGTCGTATGCCTCTATGTTTATGGGTTTAAATCCCGCTGGAAATCCATGATCCAGTACCTCGTCGGTAAAACATAGTGGGTGTGCGGCGCCCCTGTATTTGGGTGTGCCGTTGTCTTCAAATGCTCGGCTGGTTGTGTTACTTCCTGGAGTCTTCTTTTTTGGCCCACAAATAGACCTGGCCGGGTTATCCTTTTTCTGAAGATCTTTATGCTGATCATGTGCCGGCTTGTGTGTGGCGCCCCGTGTTGCTCTTGTCCTGTCATCTGGTCGTCTATCCGGCCAGGCGGCCCCTTTCTTTTTTGACTGCGGGGGCTCGAAGGCCTCCTCGTCAAATTCGGGCAACAACTTGCACTTCGGGTAGCTCTTTGTCTGGTGACTAGTGCCATATTTATCTGCGGTGTTGAGTACTTTGCTCCATCTTATTCCGAGTGTGTCTTCCGCTGTTTTGAGCTTCCGCTTTTGCTTCTTCAAACTTCTTGTAGTGGCGACGAGCCTGTTATGGAGATTCGTATGCTCTGGTGATGTGAGATCATCTTCGCCGGGGATGGGTTGCTTGTCCGGTTCATGTCCGGCTGGCTGCTTGTTGACGTGTGCGTCGTCCACTGCTTCGCCTTGCTCTAGGGCCGGGTCCATATGGGTACCGTTTTTGTCGATGCCGGTGTTCGGGCGGCGCTTGCGTCGCCGCTTTGTTTGTCTGTTGGGGGAGTTGTCCTTCACCACGTCCCGTTTTTCCTCATTGTCGCTTCCTTTTGGTGTGTCCACCATGCATACGTTGTGGGATGGGGTGGCTTTCCTGCGCCCGTTAGGCGCTGGTTCTTGGTCATCTCCGGCATCGTCGTCCATACCGTCGATGTCCTCAGAGTCGTAATCTAGCATGTCGGTTAGGTCGTTGACAGTGGCTACCAAGTGGGTGGTGGGTGGGCTCTGAATTTCTTTGTCGTCCGCATCCCAACCGCCCTGGCCGTAGTCCGGCCAGGCCTCTCCTGATAACGAGAGGTACTTTAGCGAACTCAAGATGTCGCCAAAAGGTGAGTGTTGAAAGATGTCCACCGCGCTGAACTCCATGATCGGCGCCCAATCGGATTCGACTGGAGGGGGCGCGGGAGGTCCGGAGTCCGGCAAGGAGTCCGGCACCTCGGAGTCACGAGCTTCATGGGGGACAAGATCGGTGTTCGGCTCTATTGCCATAGAGGTTGCAGCCCCGAGGTGGTGTCTAGCCATCCATCCTTGGTCTGTGCAGCCGGCTTCGAGTCGAAGATCGGAGCGGGTTCGAGTGCGGCCTCCAGGGTACTGTCCGGCTGTAGAGCTAAATCATGCCCATCGTGACAGTTCGGCACGCTCGGCTGTGGCTCGAATCCGTCGAGGATCAAGTCCCCACGGATGTCGGCCGTGAAGTCCAAACTTCCAAATCTGACCTGACGGCCAGGGGCGTAGCTTTCGATCTGCTCTAGATGGCCAAGCGAATTGGCCCGCAGTGCAAAGCCGCCGAATACGAAGATCTGTCCGGGGAGGAAGGTCTCCCCCTGGACCGCGTCGATGATGATCGAAGAAGCCATCGAGCCTATCGGTGACGACACAGAGGAACTCTCAATGAAAGCACCAATGTCGGTGTCAAAACCGGCGGATCTCGGGTAGGGGGTCCCAAACTGTGCGTCTAGGCAGATGGTAACAGGAGACGGGGGACACGATGTTTTTACCCAGGTCGGGCCCTCTTGATGGAGGTAAAACCCTACGTCCTGCTTGATTAATATTGATGATGTGGGTTACAAGAGTAGATCTACCACGAGATCAAGGAGGATAAACCCTAGAAGCTAGCCTATGGTATGATTGTTGTTCGTCCTATGGACTAAAGCCATCCGGTTTATATAGACACCGGAGAGGGCTAGGGTTACACAGAGTCGGCTACAAAGGTAGGAGATCCACATATCCGTATCGCCAAGCTTGCCTTCCACGCCAAGGAAAGTCCCATCCGGACACGGGACGAAGTCTTCAATCTTGTATCTTCATAGTCTTGGAGTCCGGCCGATGATGGTAGTTCGGCTATCCAGACACCCCCTAGTCCGTGACTCCCTCATCGAGATTAGGATTTGTCACTCCGTGTTTCGGAGAGGTATCTCTAGGCCCTCTCGGTAATACTCATGACTATAAGCCTTGCAAGCATTGTAACTAATGAGTTAGTTGCGAGACAAAGTATTACAGAATGGGTAAAGAGACTTGCCGGTAACAAGATTGAACTAGGTATGATGATACCGACGATCGAATCTCGGGCAAGTAACACACCGATGACAAAGGGAACCGTGTATGTTGTTATGCGGTTTGATCGATAAAGATCTTCGTAGAATATTTAGGAACCAATATGAGCATCCAGGTTCCTCTATTGTTTATTGACCAGAGACGTTTCTCAATCATGTCTACATAGTTCTCGAACCCGTAGGGTCCGCACGCTTAACATTCGATGACAATTGGTATTATGACTTTATGTGATATGATGTACCGAAGGTTGTTTGGAGTCCCGAATGTGATCACGGACATGACGAGGAGGCTCGAAATGGTCGAGACATAAGTATTGATATATTGGACGGCTATGTTCGGACATCGGAAGTGTTTCGGATAAAACCAGAGTACCGGGAGGGGGGGGGGGGTTATCGGAACCCCCCGGGGGGTTATTGGGCCTCATGGGCCAAGTGGTGGAAGAGAGGAGGCACGCCAAGGTGGGGCGCACGCCCCCCTAGCCCAAACCGAATTGGACTTGGGGGCATCCCCCCCTTTCCTTCTCTCCTTCCCCTCCTTCCTTCCCCTCCTAGTTGGACTAGGAAAGGGGGAACCTACTCCTACTTGGAGTAGGATTCCCCCCTTGGGGCGCACCCCTTGAGGTCGGCCGCCCCCCTCCTCCACTCCTTTATATACGGGGGAAGGGGCACCCCATAGACACACAAGTTGATCAAGTTGATATTTTAGCCGTGTGCGGTGCCCCCCTCCAAAGATTTATACCTCAGTCATATCATCGTAGTGCTTAGGTGAAGCCCTGCGCCGGTAACTTCATCATCACCATCAACACGCCTTCGTGCTGACAAAACTCTCCTTCAACTTCAGCTGGATCTAGAGTTCGTGGGATGTCACCGAGCTAAATGTGTGCAGATCGTGGAGGTGCCGTACCTTCGGTGCTAGGATCGGTCAGATCGTGAAGACGTATGACTACATTAACCGCGTTGTCATAACGCTTCCTCTTTCGGTCTACGAGGGTACATAGACAACACTCTCCCCTCTCGTTGCTATGCATCACCTAGATAGATCTTGCGTGATCGTAGGAATTTTTTTGAAATTACTGCGTTCCTCAACAGTGGCATCCGAGCCAGGTCTATGCGTAGATGTTATATGCACGAGTAGAACACAAAGAGTTGTGGGCGATAATAGTCATACTGCTTACTAGCATGTCATACTTTGATTCGGTGGTATTGTTGGAACAAGTGGCTCAGACCGACATTACGCGTACGCTTACGCGAGACTGGTTCTACCGACAAGCTTCGCACACAGGTGGCTAGTGAGTGTCTGTTTCTCCAACTTTAGTTGAATCGAGTGTGGCTACGCCCTGTCCTTGTTGATGGTTAAAACATCACACTTGATGAAAAATCATAGTGGTTTTGATGCGTAGGTAAGAATGGTTCTTGCTAGAAGCCCGTAGCAGCCATGTAAAACTTGCAACAAAAAAGTAGAGGACGTCTAACTTGTTTTTGCAGGGCTTGCTATGATATGATATGGTCAAGGCATGATGTGATATAAATTGTCGTATGAGATGATCGTGTTTTGTAACAAAGTTATTGGCAACTGGAAGGAGACATATGGTTGTCGCTTTATTGTATGCAATGCAAACACCATATAATTGTTTTACTTTATCTCTAAGCAGTAGCGATAGTCGTAGTAACAATAGCTGGCAAGACGACAACGATGCTACGATGGAGATCAAGGTGTCACGACGGTGATGATGGAGATCATGACGATGCTTCGGTGATGGAGATCATGAGCTCAAGATGATGATGGCCATATCATGTCACATATTTTGATTGCATGTGATGTTTATCTTTTATGCATCTTATTTTGCTTAGTACGATGGTAGCATTATAATATGATCCCTTACTAAATTTCAAGGTACAAGTGTTCTCTCTGAGTATGCACCGTTGCTATAGTTCGTCGTGCCGAGACACCACGTGATGATCGGGTGTGATAAGCTCTACATTCACATAAAATGGGTGCAAGCCAGTTTTGCACACGCAGAATACTCGGGTTAAACTTGACGAGCCTAGCATATGCAGATATGGCCTCGGAACACTGAGACCGAAAGGTCGAGCGTGAATCATATAGTAGATATGATCAACATAGTGATGTTCACCATTGAAAACTACTCCACCTCATGTGATGATCGGACATGGTTTAGTTGATTTGGATCACATGATCACTTAGATGATTAGAGGGATGTCTATCTAAGTGGGAGTTCTTAAGTAATATGATCAACTGAACTTTAATTTATCATGAAATTAGTACCTGATAGTATTTTACATGTCTATGTTGTTGTAGATAAATGGCACGTGCTTCTGTTCCTTTTAATTTTAATGCGTTCGTAGATAAAGCTAAGTTGAAAGATGATGGAAGCAACTAGACGGATTGGGTCCGTAACTTGAGGATTATCCTCATTGCTGCACAGAAGAATTACGTCCTGGAAGCACCGCTGGGTGCCAGGCCTGCTGCAGATGCTACTGATGATGTTATGAACGTCTGGCAGAGCAAAGCTGATGACTACTTGATAGTTCAGTGTGCCATGCTTTACGGCTTAGAACCGGGACTTCAACGACGTTTTGAACGTCATGGAGCATATGAGATGTTCCAGGAGTTGAAGTTAATATTTCAAGCAAATGCCCAGATTGAGAGATATGAAGTCTCCAATAAGTTCTATAGCCGCAAGATGGAGGAGAATAGTTCTGTCAGTGAACACATACTCAGAATGTCTGGGTACCATAACCACTTGACTCAACTGGGAGTTAATCTTTCTGATGATAGTGTCATTGACAGAGTTCTTCAATCACTGCCACCAAGCTATAATGGTTTCATGATGAACTATAATATGCAAGGGATGAACAAGACTATTCCCGAGCTCTTCGCAATGCTAAAGGCTGCGGAGGTAGAAATCAGAAAGGAGCATCAAGTGTTGATGGTCAACAAGACCACTAGTTTCAATAAAAAGGGCAAAGGAAAGAAGGGGAACTTCAAGAAGAACGACAAAAAGGTTGCTGCTCAAGAAAAGAAACCCAAGTCTGGACCTCAACCTGAAACTGAGTGCTTCTACTGCAAAGGGACTGGTCACTGGAAGCAGAACTGCCCCAAGTATTTGGCGGATAAGAAGGATGACAAAGTGAAAGGTATATTTGATACACATGTTTTTGATGTGTACTTAACTAATGCTCGCAGTAGCGCCTGGGTATTTGATACTGGTTCTGTTGCTCATATTTGCAACTCGAAACATGGGCTACGGATTAAGTGAAGATTGGCTAAGGACGAGGTGACGATACGCGTGGGAAATGGTTCCAAGGTCGATGTGATCGGCGTCGGCACGCTACCTCTACATCTACCATCGAGATTAGTTTTAGACCTGAATAATTGTTATTTGGTGCCAACATTGAGCATGAACATTATATCTGGATCTTGTTTAATGCAAGATGGTTATTCATTTAAATCATAGAATAATGGTTGTTCTATTTAAATGAGTAATATCTTTTATGGTCATGCACCCTTGTTGAGTGGTCTATTTTTTAAATCTCGATAGTGATGATACACATATTCATAGTATTGAAGCCAAAAGATGCAAGGTTAATAATGATAGTGCAATTTATTTGTGGCACTGCCGCTTGGGTCATATCAATGTAAAGCGCATGAAGAAACTCCATGCTGATGGACTTTTGGAATCACTTGATTATGAATCACTTGGTGCTTGCGAACCGTGCCTTATGGGCAAGATGACTAAAACTCCGTTCTCCGGAATAATGGAACGAGCTACTGACTTGTAGGAAATAATACATACCGATGTATGCGGTCCATTGAGTATTGAGGCTCATGGTGGGTATCATTATTTTCTTACCTTCACAGATGATTTGAACAGATATGGTTATATCTACTTAATGAAGCATAAGTCTGAAACATTTGAAAAGTTGAAAGAATTTCAGAGTGAAGTGGAAAATCATCGTAACAAGAAAATAAAGTTTCTACGATCTGATCGTGGAGGAGAATATTTGAGTTACAAGTTTGGTCTTCATTTGAAACAACATGGGATAGTTTCACAATTAATGCCACCTGCAACACCACAACGAAATGGTGTGTCCAAATGTTGTAACCGTACTTTATTGGATATGGTCCGATCTATGATGTCTCTTACCGATTTACCGCTATCGTTTTGGGGGTTATGCTTTAGAGACGGCTGCATTCACTTTAAATAGGGCACCATCAAAATCCATTGAGACAAAACCTTATGAACTATGGTTTGGCAAGAAACCAAAGTTGTCATTTCTTAAAGTTTGGGGTTGCGATGCTTATGTGAAAAAGCTTCAACCTAATAAGCTCAAACCCAAATCAGAAAAGTGCATCTTCATAGGATACCCAAAGAAAACTGTTGGGTACACATTCTATCACAGATCCGAAGGCAAAGTCTTTGTTGCTAAGAATGAATCCTTTCTAGAGAAGGAGTTTTTCTCGAAAGAAGTGAGTGGGAGGAAAGTAGAACTTGTCGAGGTAGTTGTACCTTCTCCCTTATTGGAAAGTAGTTCATCACAGAAATCAGTTCCTGTGATTCCTACACCAATTAGTGAGGAAGCTAATGATGATGATCATGAAGGTTCAGATCAAGTTACTACCAAACCTCGTAGGTCTTCTAGAGTATGATCCGCACCAGAGTGGTACAGTAATCCTGTTCTGGAAGTCATGTTAATCCTGTTCTGGAAGTCATGTTACTAGACCATGATGAACCTACAAACTATGAGGAAGCGATGATGAGCCTAGATTCCACGAAATGGCTTGAAGCCATGAAATCTGAGAAGGGATCCATGTATGAGAACAAAGTGTGGACTTTGGTGGACTTGCCCGATGATCGGCAAGCCATAGAAAATAAATGGATCTTAAGAAGAAGACCGACGCAGGCGGTAATGTTACTATTTACAAAGCTCGACTTGTTGCAAAAGGTTTTCGACAAGTTCAAGGAGTTGACTACAATGAGACTTACTCACCCGTAGCGATGCTTAAGTCTGTCCGAATCATGTTAGCAATTGTTGCATTTTATGATTATGAAATTTGGCAAATGGATGTCAAAACTGCATTCCAGGATGGATTTCTGGAAGAAGAGTTGTATATGATACAACCAGAAGGTTTTATCAATACAAAGGGTGCTAACAAAGTGTGCAAGCTCCAGTGATCCATTTATGGACTGGTGCAAGCCTCTCGGAGTTGGAATAAATGCTTTGATAGTGTGATCAAAGCATATGGTTTTATACAGACTTTTGGAGAAGCCTGTATTTACAAGAAAGTGAGTGGGAGCTATGTAGCATTTCTGATATTATATGTGGATGACATATTGTTGATTGGAAATGATGTAGAATTTCTGGATAGCATAAAGGGTTACCCGAATAAGAGTTTTTCTATGGAAGACCTTGGAGAAGCTGCTTACATATTGGGCATCAAGATCTATAGAGATAGATCAAGATGCTTAATTGGACTTTCACAAAGCACATACCTTGATAAAGTTTTGATGAAGTTCAAAATGGATCAGTCAAAGAAAGGGTTCTTGCCTGTGTTACAAGGTGTAACTCAGTGCCCGACCACTGCAGAAGATAGAGAGAAAATGAAAGGCATTCCCTATGCTTCAGCCATAGGTTCTATCATGTATGCAATGCTGTGTACCAGACCTGATGTGTGCCTTGCTATAATCATAGCAGGGAGGTACCAAAGTAATACCGGATTGGAGCACTGGACAGCGGTCAAGAACATCCTGAAATACCTGAAAAGGACTAAGGATATGTTTCTCGTTTATGGAGGTGAAAAAGAGCTCGACGTAAACGGTTACATTGATGCAAGCTTTAACACTGATCCGGATGACTCTAAGTCACAAACCGGATACGTATTTTTATTGAATGGAGGAGCTGTCAGTTGGTGCATTTCCAAGCAGAGCATCGTGGCGGGAACCTACGTGTGAAGCGGAGTACATTGCTGCTTTGGAAGCAGCAAATGAAGAAGTTTGGACGAAGGAGTTCATATCCAATCTAGGTTTCATACCTAGTGCATTGGGTCTAATGAAAATCTTTTGTGACAATACTGGTGCAATTGCCTTGGCAAAGGAATCCAGATTTCGCAAGAGAACCAAGCACATCAAGAGATGCTTCAATTCCATCTGTCATCAAGTGTCGGAGGGGGACATAGAGATTTGCAAGATACACACGGATCTGAATGTAGCAGACCCGTTAACTAAGCCTCTTCCACGAGCAAAACATGATCAACACCAAGACTCCATGGGTGTTAGAATCATTACTATGTAATCTAGATTATTGACTCTAGTGCAAGTGGGAGACTGAAGGAAATATGCCCTAGAGGAAACTTAGTACGTGTGTGAATACATAGACAAAACATATAGTCCCTAGTATGCCTCTACTTGACTAGCTCGTTAATCAATGATGGTTATGTTTCCTAACCATAGACATGTATTGTCATTTAATGAACATGATCACATCATTAGGAGAATGATGTGATGGACATGACCCATCCGTTAGCTTAGCATTATGATCGTAATATTTTCTTTGCTACTGCTTTCTTCATGACTTATACAAGTTCGCCAGACTATGAGATTATGCAACTCCCGAATACTGAAGGAACACTTTGTGTGCTACCAAACATCACAACGTAAATGGGTGATTATAAAGGTGCTCTACAGGTGTCTCCGAAGGTGTTTGTTGGGTTGGCATAGATCGATATTAGGATTTGTCACTCTGTGTTTCGGAGAGGTTTCTCTGGGCCCTCTCGGTAATACTCATCACTATGAGCCTTGCAAGCATTGTAACTAATAAGTTAGTTGCGAGATGAAGTATTACGGAACGAGTAAAGAGACTTGCCAGTAACAAGATTGAACTAGGTATGATGATACGGGCAATCAAATCTCGGGCAAGTAATATACCGATGACAAAGGGAACAATGTATGTTCTTATGCGGTTTGACCGATAAAGATCTTCGTAGAATATGTAGGAACCAGTATGAGCATCCAGGTTCCGCTATTGGTTATTGACTGAAGACGTGTCTCGGTCATGTCTACATAGTTCTCGAACCCGTAGGGTCCGCACGCTTAACGCTCGATGACGATTGGTATTATGAGTTTATGTGATATGATGTACCGAAGGTTGTTCCGAGTCCCGGATGTGATCACGGACATGACGAGGAGTCTCGAAATGGTCGAGACATAAAGATTGATATATTGGACGGCTATGTCCGGATACCGAAAGTGTTCCGGATAAAACAGGAGTACCGGGGGGGTTACCGGAACCCCCAGGGGGTTATTGGGCCTCATGGGCCAAGTGGTGGAAGAGAGGAGGCAGGCCAAGGTGGGGCACCCCCCCTAGCCCAAACTGAATTGGACTAGGGGGGCGGCCCCCGTTTCCTTCTCTCCTTCCCCTCCTTCCTTCCCCTCCTAGTTGGACTAGGAAAGGGGGAACCTACTCCACTTGGAGTAGGATTCCCCCCTTGGGGCGCACCCCTTGAGGCCGGCCGGCCCCCTCCTCCACTTCTTTATATATGGGGGAAGGGGGCACCCCATAGACACACAAGTTGATCAAGTTGATCTTTTAGCCGTGTGCGGTGCCCCCCTCCACAGATTTCCACCTCCGTCATATCGTCATAGTGCTTAGGCGAAGCCCTGTGCCAGTAACTTCATCATCACCGTCAACACGCTGTCGTGCTGACAAAACTCTCCTTTGACCTCAGCTGGATCTAGAGTTCGTGGGACGTCATCGAGCTGAACGTGTGCAGATCGCGGAGGTGCCGCATCTTTGGTGCTAGGATCGGTCGGATTGTGAAGTCGTACGACTACATCAACCGTGTTGTCATAACGCTTCCGCTTTCGGTCTACGAGGGTACATAGATAACACTCTCCCCTCTCGTTGCTATGCATCACCTAGATAGATTTTGCGTGATCGTAGTTTTTTTTTGAAATTACTGCGTTCCCCAACAGTTCGGCACGACCGTTTTGTTGGGATGTATATGGACATATAAGACGAAAGATGGTGCCACGAGTGGACAGACGGGGTCGAATGGTGAGGTTATCAAATTCTTTCTTGTTATCTGTTTGAAGGTGAGCAATGGTGCGATGAAAGTGGGTGTTGACGTAATCATAAAAGGAGTGAAGGGTGGAGGCAACGTCGGATTTACGGCGTAACAGAAAAGTCCAAGTGAAGTGAGAAAAATCATCTAAAATCACAACATAATATGATAAGCCCAAATTGCTAGGCACTGGAGATGTCCAAACATCACAATGAATAACATCAAATGGAAAAGTGGCAATTGATGTAGATGAAGAAAACGGCAAGCGAACGTGCTTTCCAATACGGCAAGCAGGACAAGTATGAGTCGCTGATTTATTACACGAAAAGGAAAAAGTGCTCAAAATTTTGTGAAGAGCATCGGCGCCGAGATGACCAAGTCGAGCGTGCCACAGTGAGACATCGCATGGAAAGCAACCAGACCGCAAGGGTAAAGATCATCATGCGAATCAAATCGGTGCAGAACTCCCTGGGAGCGAGCATCCTTGACAGAGAAACCAAGAGCATCAAAACTCAACAGTGACAGGAAGTTCACGCGTAAGAGTACGAACAGAACATAGGTTTTTGATTAAGGATGGTGAGACAAGCACATTATTAAGAGTTAAAGATGAAGAGGGAAACAAAAGGGAGGACGAACCGTGATGAGTGATGGGTAGAGAGGTGCCATCACCAACCACGATGTGAGGGTTAAAAGGATAGTGGTGCATGGGAGAGGATACCGGGGTTAGAAGCCATGTGAGCGGCGGCGCTGGTGTCCATGTACCAATCACCACCTCCGTTGTGAAGCAAATATGCCTTAGAGGCAATAATAAAGTTGTTGTTTTATATTTCCTTATTTCATTATAAATGTTTATTATTCATGCTAGAATTGTATTAACCGGAAACTTGATACATGTGTGGATACATAGACAAAACATCGTGTCCCTAGTAAGCCTCTCCTAGACTATCTCATTAATCAAAGATGGTTAAGTTTCCTAACCATAGACATGCGTTGTCATTTGATCAACGGGATCACATCATTAGGAGAATGATGTGATGGACAAGACCCATCCGTTAGCATGCATATTGATCGTTCAGTTTTATTGCTATTGCTTTCTTCATGTTAAATACATATTCCTTCGACTATGAGATTATGCAACTCCCAGATACCAGAGGAATGCCTTATGTGCTATGAAACGTCACAACATAACTGGGTGATTATAAAGATGCTCTATATGCATCTTTGAAGGTGTTTGTTGGGTTGGCATATATTGAGATTAGGATTTGTCACTCCGAGTATCGGAGAGGTATCTCTGGGCCCTCTCGGTAATACACATCATAAGAAGCCTTGCAAGCAAAGTGACTAATGGGTTAGTTGCAAGATGATGTATTACGAAACGAGTAAAGAGACTTGCCGGTAACAAGATTGAACTAGGTATGAAGATACCAACGATCGAATCTCGGGCAAGTAACATACCGATGGACAAAGTGAATAATGTATGTTGTCATAACGGTCCGACCGATAAAGATCTTTATAGAATATGTGGGAGCCAATATGAGAATCTAGGTTCTGCTATTGGTTATTGACCGGAGAGGTGTCTCGGTCTTGTCTACATAGTTCTCGAACCCATAGGGTCCGCACACTTAATGTTCGATGACGATATAGTACTATATGAGTTATGTGATTTGGTGACTGAATATTTTTTGGAGTCCTAGATGAGATCACGGACATGACGAGGAGTCTCGAAATGGTCGAGAGGTAAATATTGATATATAGGACGATGGTATTCGGACACCGGAAGTGTTCCGGAGGGTACCGAGTACATATTGGATCATTGTTCCGGGCACCCCCGACAAGAGGTATGGGCCTTATGGGCTAAGAGGGGAAACACACCATCCACTAGGGGCTGGTGCGCCTCCCATATGGGCCAGCCAAGGTGGATAAGGAAAGGGGAAGAAGGAAAGGAAAGTAAGGAAATAGGATTCCCCCTTCCTTCCCCTTA
>NC_041389.1:438275090-438305743 GCF_002162155.2 Triticum dicoccoides | reverse complement strand
ATTGGGGAGGGACCCCAAGTAGGATTCGGCCTACTTGGGGCACCCTTGGCTGCCTCCCCTCTCCCTCCCACCTATATATATGTGGGGGGCGCCCTAGCACAGCCAGACAATTGTCTAGCCGTGTGCGGCGCCCCCCTCCACACTTTACTCCCTCGGTCATATTTTCGTAGTGCTTAGGCGAAGCCCTGCGAAGATCACTTCACCATCACCGTCACCACGCCTTCATGCTGACGGAACTCATCTACCACCTCGACGTCTTGCTGGATCAAGAAGGCCAGGGACGTTATCGAGATGAACATGTGCAGAACTCAGAGGTGACGTACGTTCGGTACTCGATCGGTAGATCATGAAGAAAGTTCGACTACATCAACCGTGTTGTGAAACGCTTCCGCTTACGGTCTACGAGGGTATGTAGACTCACTCTCCCCCTCAATGGTATATATCTCCTAGATAGATCTTGCATGAGCGTAGGAATTTTTTGAAATTGCATGCTACGTTCCCCAACAGTGGCATCATGAGCCAGGTCTATGCGTAGATGATATGCATGAGTAGAACACAAAGAATTGTGGGTGGTGATTGTCATACTGCTTACCACCAATATCTTATTTTGATTCGGCGGTATTGTTGGATGAAGCGGCCCGGGCCAACCTTACATGACCACGTTCATGAGACAGGTTCCACGATAGACATGCAACTAGTTTTGCATAAAGGTGGCTAGCGGGTGGCCGTTTCTCCTACTTTAGTTGAATCAAATTTGACTACGGCCGGTCCTTTTTGAAGGTTAAAATAGCAAACTTGACAAATCACCATTATGGTTTTTGTATCGTAGGTAAGAACAGTTCTTGCTAGAAGCCCGTAGCAACCACGTAAAACTTGCAACAACAAAGTAGAGGACATCTAACTTGTTTTTGCAAGGAATGTTGTGATGTGATATGGTCAAGACATGATGTGATATACGTTATTGTATGAGATGATCATGTTTTGTAATCTATTGGCAACTGGCAGGAGCCTTATGGTTATCTCTTTATTGTATGAAATGCATATGCCATGTAATTGCTTTACTTTATCGCTATGAGTTAGCAATAGTCATAGAAGCAATAGTTGGTGAGACAACCACGACGCAACGATGGAGATCAAGGTGTCGATACGGTGACGATGGAGATTATAATGATGCTTTGGAGATGGAGATCAAAAGCACAAGATGATGATGGCCATATGATGTCACATATTTTTTATTGCATGTGATGTTTATCCTTTATACATCTTATTTTGCTTAGAACGGCGGTAGCATTATAAGATGATCCCTTCACTAAATTTCAAGGTAAAAGTGTTCTCCCCGAGTATGCACCATTTCTACAGTTCGTCATGTTGAGACACCACGTGATGATCGGGTGTGATAGACTCTACGTTCACATACAACGGGTGTAAGCCAGATTTACACACACGAAATACTTGGATTAAACTTGACGAGCCTAGCATTGATGACCCACAAGGATATGGGGTCAATTTTAGCCTTTTTGATAAGTAAGAGTGTCGAACCCAACAAGGAGCAGAAGGAAATGACAAGTGGTTTTCAGCAAGGTAATGTCTGCAAGTGCTAAAATTGTAAGTAGTGAAGTAGTTTGATAGCAAGATAATTTGTTACGAGCAAGTAACAATAGTAGTAACAAAAGTGCAGAAAGGTAGCCCAATTCTTTTGAGGCAAAGGACATGCCAAAACTATTTCTTATGATAAGCAAAGTGTTCTTGAGGGTGCACGGGAATTTCATCTAGTCACTTTCATCATGTTGGCTTAATTCATGTTCGGTACTTTGATAATTTGATATGTGGGTGGACCGGTGCTTAGGTGCTGTTCTTACTTGAACAAACCTCCTACTTATGATTAACCCTCTCGCAAGCATCCGCAACTACGAGAAAAGTATCAAGAATAAATTCTAACCATAGCATTAAACTTTTGGATCCAATCGGTTCCTTACGGAATAGCGCATAAACTGGGGTTTAAGCTTCTGTCACTCTCGCAACCCACCATATAATAACTACTCCACAATGCATTCCCTTAGGCCCAAATATGGTGAAGTGTCATGTAGTTGACTTTCACATGACACCACTAAGAGAATGACAACATACATATCATCAAAATATCGAACACATATCAAGTTCACATGATTACTTGCAACATGATTTCTCCCGTGACATCAAGAACGAAAGTAACTACTAACAAATGATAAACATACTCAAGATCATAGGGGTATTAAATAGCATAATGGATCTGAACATATAATCTTCCACCAAATAAACCATATAGTAATCAACTACAAGATGTAATCAATACTACTAGTCACCCACAAGCACCAATCTATAGTTTTGGTACAAAGATTGAACACAAGAGATGAACTAGGGTTTGAGAGGAGTTGGTGCCGTTGAAGATGTTGATGAAGATAGCCCTCCCCAAGATGGGAGAGTTGGTGATGATGATGATGATGATGATGATTTCCCCCTCCGGGAGGGAAGTTCCCCCGGCGGAATCGCTTTGCCGGAGGGCAAAAGTGCTCCTGCCCAAGTTCCGCCTCGAGGCAGCAATGCTTCATCCCAAAAGTCCTCCTTTGATTATTTCTAGGTCAAAATGACTTAATACCAGAAGATGGGCACCGGAGGTGGGCCGAGGAGGGCAACACCCACCAGGGCGCGCCCAAGTGGGTTGTGCCCACCTGGTGGCCCCCCTCTGGTACTTATTTGCTCCAATAATTCTTAAATATTCCATAGAAAATCCTCGGGAAGTTTCAACTCATTTGGAGTTGTGCAGAATAGGTAGCTTGACGTAGCTTTTTCAGGTCCAGATTTCCAGCTGCCGGATTCTCCCCCTTGGTGCATACCTTGCATATTATGAGAGAAAAGGCATTAGAATTACTCCAAAAAGCATTATCATACAATAAAACATCATAAATAACAGTAAGAAAACATAATGCAAAATGGACATATCAACTCCCCCAAGCTTAGACCTCACTTGTCCTCAAGCGAAAACCGAAATCGAAAAACATGTCCACATGCTTAGAGAGTCGGGTGTCGATAAAAACAAAAATACGGACATAGAAGCATCATGTGACTTATTATAACAGCAACAAACTTTAACATAAAACTTTTATCATAGAATTCTCATGAACAAGTGACAATTTATCACAACATCGAAGTATAAAGCATAAACTCTATTGGAAACCAACAAACTATGTTCTCAGTCAACTTTGCAACTATAATTCATCATCTTTGTATGAAGGGTCATGTATCGGAGCCTTTATGCAAGTCCACATACTCAACCATCATTTAGTCTTCTATGATTGCTAACACTCACCACGTACACATGAGCAAAACATTTCAACCGGACACATAGAAATATAGGGGCTTATAGTTTTGCCTCCCAACTCATTCACCTCAAGGGTGATGTCAACAATAATAACTCATGCTACCCATATTCAACTGGATATATGTGCCTAGATCTTTCCTCACCTCATGATGCTTGCCAAAAGAGAGAAATAAAATGAATAGAGAGAAAAATTTTGACTCTTGCATAAAAGTAAATACATGAAAGTAAAAGATAAGCCCTTCGCAGATTGAAGTAGAGGTTTCCATGTGCTTTTTCTTTGTATGCTCAACCCCTTAGTGCAAGAGAACGTCACGTTATATTGCCCCTTGTGATGGCAACCTTTATTATGCAGTCTGTCGCTTTTATTCTTCACCATCACAAGTTCGTACAATGCTCAATTTTCCCTTACACTAAATGATCTCACACTTTTAGAAGCAATTTTTATTGCCATTTTTGCACAGATGACAACTTACTTGAAGGATCTTACTCAATCCATAGGTAGGTATGGTGGACTCTTAAACAAGATAGGGTTTGAGGGATTTGGATGCACAAGTAGTATCTGTACTTAATGCGGAGTTTTTGGCTAGCAAAGATAGGGGCAATCACCACATGTTGAAGGATCTATGACAATATAACTTCTATGTGAATATGAACAAACATAAATCATTAAGTTGTCTTCCTTGTCCAACGTCAACAATTTTGGCATATAATATTTTGATGGGTGCTCACAATCATAAAAGATTTCCATGATAGTATATTTATATGTGAATCTTCTCTTCCCTTATTAATTCTTTCATGACTTGCATCATTGGCCAATGCTATGTTTGTCAATCTACAATAAAATTTTCTATTTATACTTTTCCTTGTGTAATGTCATCACTTACCATAAGATTAGCATATGATCTTTTTATTTTATTTCCTTTCTTTTTGTTACAAAAAGAAAGTAAAAAGGCAAAACACAAACTAAACTTTATTATATATCTCGCACACGATTACAAAGATTGATCACTAAGCAAACTCACAAAAAGAAATGATCGAACTAAAATTTTATTCATCTAATAGCAAAAGATAACCATGGATCAAACTAAGAAGTTAAAGGCAAAAGATAGTGGAGATGATATGATACCAGGGCACCTCCCCCAAGCTTGGCGAAAGCCAAGGGGAGTGCCCATACCCAATACTCAGTTTTGTTTTGGTGGTGAAGAAGAAGGTGGTGGTGATGAAGTAGAAGGTTTCTTATCCTCGGGTTTCCACGACAGAGGCTCACCATCATAAGAGGAGGAGTGAGTCTCCTGGATCGTACAACTGGCAACCAAACTCATACTTTTAAACCTTGCCTCATATTCAAAGACTTGGCTTTGAAGGTCGTGGATCTTTCTATGGAGGAAGTTGATTTGCTCGTTGAGGGAGAAGATGATGTCCTTTATGGACTTGCCATCCACCATGAGATAACAGGTATAGTCCACGATCATGAGGTGATTGACATTGAGTCCACGTTCCACCATCCCCTTTCACTTGAAGATGTCCTGCTCCATAGCTTCAAGCCTGGCCTCCACGGATCCAGTCCCCTTGGGTCCTTGCATATCGCGGATGTGTAGCACCCCATCGCGCATCTGGATAGCTTGAGGGTGCTGCATCACCCCCTGCAGATATGGGTTGATGACGTTGTCAAAGAACTTGTCCTTGGAGGAGCTTGACGTAGCCATGATGGATTGGATCTGACAGAAAACAACAAGAAAAGAAAACAGGAGATTTCTCCGTGATACGGAGTTCAACAGGTTCAGGAGGTATACATAGATTTTTTATCTTAGGGAACACGCAGAACAGAAGAAAAACGGAGTCCAGAAAGTACCCGAGGTGGGCACAACCCACCTGGGCGTGCATCGTGCTCACCAGGGTCACTTTCTTGGAAGTTTCTTATTTTCCTAATTTTCTTATATTCCAAAACTGTCCAAAAAAATATTTTTGCGGATTTTTCGGAGACCGTTTACTTACTGTATCACGTACCTTCCCTTTTTCATGATTCTAGAGTGTTCCGGAAGGTTTCTTTTATATGTCTTCTGGTGAAAAAGTTTAGATAACATTGCTTTCAACATTAATGGGCGTACCTGAGATATAGTGTTTTATTCATTACCCATTGACAACCTTCAGGTTAGTGCCTTTGGCATTATTTAATTTGATAGCTCCGGATCGATAGACCTCCTCGATGACATAGGGTCCTTCCTATTAGGAGAGGAGTTTTCCTGCAAAGAATCTGAAACGAGAGTTGTACAAAAGAATATATTCTCTAACTTTGAACTCACGCTTTTGGATTCTTTTGTCATGCCATCTTTTAACTTATTCTTTGAATAACTTTGCATTTTCATAAGCCTGCGTTCTCCATTCATCTAATGAGCTAATATCAAATAGCCTCTTTTCACCAGCAAGTTTGAAATCATAATTGAGTTCTTTAATTGCCCAATATGCTTTATGTTCTAACTCAAGAGGCAAATGACAAGCTTTTCCATAAACCATTTTATATGGAGACGTACCCATAGGATTTTTATATGCTGTTCTATAAGCCAAACGTGCATCATCTAATTTCTTAGACCAATTCTTCCGGGACCTATTGACAGTCTTTTGTAAGATTAGTTTTATTTCTCTATTGCTAAGTTCAACTTGACCACTAGACTGAGGATGATCAGGTGATGCAATTCTATGGTTAACATCATTCTTTGCAAGAATTTTACTGAAAGCACCATGAATAAAGTGTGAACCACCATCAGTCATTAAATATCTAGGGACTTCAAACCTTGGGAAAATAACTTCCTTAAGCATTTTAGTAGAGGTGTTGTGATCAGCACTACTGGTTGGAATAGCTTCTACCCACTTAGTAACATAATCAACATCAACCAAAATATGTGTATACCCATTAGAGGAAGGAAAAGGTCCCATGAAATCAAATCCCCAAACATCAAATGGTTCAGTAGCAAGTGAATAATTCATAGGAATTTCTTGATGCTTACCGATATTACCTATTCTTTGGCATTCATCACAAGACGAGACAAACTTACGGGCATCCTTGAAGAGAGTAGGCCAATAAAAACTAGATTGCAATACCTTATGAGCGGTTCTGTCTCCGGCGTGATGTCCTCCATAAGCTTCAGAGTGACATTTCCGTAGGATTTGTTCCTGTTCATGCTCAGGTACACAAGGTCTAATAATACCATCTACTCCTTCTTTACAAAGATGTGTGTCATCCCAAAAGTAATGTATTAAATCATGGAAGAATTTTTTCTTTTGTTGGTGCTAGTTGGTATGTATTTAGCAATAATATAATTAGCATAGTCAGCAGACCAAGGTATGCTATGAGAAACATTTATTGCAGCTAGTTGTTCGACAGGAAAGCTATCATTAATAGGTTGTGGGTGAGGGAGTCCTCGATTCGGGGGTCCTTAGAATCTATCGGAGCACAGCTGGATCCAATAGTGGATGCCACCCTACGCACATTCCTGTGAGAGAATTGGGATATCTTCGCCTCGCACCCTTCGGACATGCCCGGCATCCCACGAAGACTGGCCGAACATAGTCTCAATATAATCAAGGGATTCAAACCCGTGAAGCAGACATTACGGTGATTCTCTGAACCCAAGCATCAAGCCATGGGAGAAGAGCTAGCCAAATTATTGGAGGCTGGGTTTATTAGGGAAATTAAACATCCGGATTGGCTAGCCAACTTGGTTATGGTACCAAAGAAGGATAAATCCTGGCGCTTGTGCGTCGATTTCAAGGACCTCAACAAGGCCTGCCCCAAGGACCCCTTCCCATTGCCTCGCATTGACCAAACTATTGACACAACTGCAGGGCACGTCTCTTTGTGTTTCCTCGACGCTTATTCCGGATACCATCAGATTAAGATGAAGGAATTGAACCAGGTGGCGACCACATTCATCACCCCTTATGGTCCCTTCTGCTTCAACACTATGCCCTTCAGACTCAAAAACGCAGGGGCTACCTACCAACGCATGATTCATACTTGCCTGGAAACGCAAATAGGCAAAACGGTCGAAGCATATGTGGACGACGTGGTCATTAAAACAAGGCACATCGAGACACTGGTGGACGATCTTCGCCTCACCTTCGACAACCTCCGAACATACGACATACGGCTTAATCCGGAAAAATGTGTCTTCAGAGTTCCGATAGGAAAGCTGCTAGGGTTCATAGTTTCCCATAGAGGAATTGAAGCAAACCCAGCCAAGATCCGAATGTTGTCGCAATTGGCCATACCAACAGACCTAAAGCAAGTCCAGAAATTAGCGGGTTGCGTCGCTGCCTTAAGCCGCTTCATCTCCAAGTTAGGAGAAAAAGCGCTAACACTCTACAAGCTATTACGATGCACAGACAACTTCAAATGGACAGATGCTCCCACAGCCGGATTGGAAGAAATTAAAACCCTTCTTGCAAGCAACCCAATCCTTGCTGCACCAGGCGTTGGAGAACCCATGTTGCTATATATTTCGGTGACTAACCAAGTGGTTAGTGCCGTGCTCGTCGTTGAACAGGGGACGAGGGACATAAATTCCTCACCCAAAAACTAGTCTACTAAGTATCAGAGGTCCTTACACCTTGCAAATCCCGATACACCCACTATCAGAAGATAGCCTACACAGTCTTCATGGCATCTCGCAAACTTCGACACTACTTTCATGAGTGTTCGGTCATAGTGGCATCTGAAGTACCACTGAATGACATTATCAATAACAGGGACGCCACTGGCCGCATAGCCAAATGGGCCATTGAGCTATTACCGTTCAAAATCATATACAAGCCTCGCCAGGCTATTAAATCCCAGGTATTGGTCGACTTCGTCGCTGAATGGACGGAAGCCGACCTCCCTAAAGAGTACAACTCATACTCTAATTGGATTATGTAGTTCGATGGCTCCAAAGTGCTGGCGCACTGGGGGCTGGTGTAATCCTCACATCCCCTACTGGGGACACAGTCCGCTATGTACTGCAAATTATGTATACAGACTCTAATAATGCAGCCGAATATGAGGCGCTACTACACGGTCTTCGCATGGCTGTCTCCATGGGTATACAATGCTTGGAGGTTCGCGGCGATTTGAACCTCGCAATTTCCCAGGTCAATGGAGAGTTTGATGCAAAGGACCCAAAAATGGTGGCATATCGAAACACGATATAAAAATGTCAGCTCGGTTCAACGGACTTGAGTTCCATCATGTCGCCCGAGAAAGTAATTAGATATCTGACATCCTTGCTCATATGGGCGCTAAGCGCGACCCCATGCCACCCAACACCTTTGTGGAAAGGTTCTTTAAGCCATTTGTGGTGTGGCAGGGTGAGAGTGAAGAAGGCACTACAGACCTGATCACACCCCCAACCGTCGAACACAACGCAGACAACGTCGGGGGTCCGGATATCGATATAACACCCTCTGCTCATGAGATCATGGCGGTTATCACTCCGTGGACTGAACCATTCCTGGCCTACCTCAATAGGCAAGAGCTCCCAGATGATCAAAACGAGGCGCGATGCATAGTTCGGCACTCCAAAGCCTTTGAAGTGCATGAGGATGAACTGTATAAAAGAAGTACTACCGGAGTCCTTCAAAGGTGTATCTCCGAAGAAGAAGGAAGGCATCTCTTGGCAAAAATACATGCCGGCCTTGGCGATCATCACGTTGCAGCCCGCGCCCTTGTAAGCAAGGCGTTCCAGATAGGCTTTTTTCTAGCCTACGGCTCAAGCCGATACCCAAGCCCTTGTCCAACGCTGCGTGGGTTATCAGCTTTTTGCCAATCAAAGCCACATGCCTCCCACCGCATTAAGAACAATCCCCATTACCTGGCCCTTTGCGGTCTGGGGGCTTGTCATGGTTGGACCCATTAAAGGGGAAACCACAAAAAGAAACACTTGCTGGTCATGGTTGATAAATTCACTAAATGGATAGAGGCCAAACCAATAAAAACGTCTGAGGCCAGACAAGAGATTGACTTTATATCCGGCTTAGTCCACCGTTATGGTGTCCCGCAAAGTATCATCACTGATAATGGCTCTAACTTCATAGCTGATGAGGTAACAACTTGGTGCGCTAAGTTGGGCATTAGACTCAACTATTGTAAGGGCATATTTATCCCTTAGGAGTTTTGGTGAGTGATGACAATGCGTTTGCGGACTAATCGTGTGCATTGAGCTTTTTCAGATATATCATGTCTGAACACAAGACGATTTGATGCCCCTCAAAGACTATTGAAGATGGTGTTCCGATATGTTTCTTTTTCGATGGATTTGAGTCGTAGGAAAGCCGTAGTATTAAGAGGGGGTCCGTGTTGGAAAGGTTTGGGTGGAATCTCACGTACACATGTTCCTTTTGCACCGCCTTTCCTTTGGCTCTTTGGATCTTCCTCCGTCTCACCGTGTCTCTGCAGAATGAAGGACTCCTAGTGTTTCTGTTCAAAAAGGCTGGCGGTAGTACTGCTCCCTAGAGCAGTACTACCGCAGGCCCTAGCGGTAGTACTGGGCCTCGGCACGGTAGTACCGTAGGCGCCCACGGTAGTAATACTCCTCCTGAGCGGTAGTACCGTGAGCTCTGGCCAGGTGTTGCTGCGCAAGCGGTAGTAGGGGCGGATGTAATTTTTTTACATCTATGCCCTACGCGGTAGTACAGTGATCCGACGCGGTAGTACCGTGAAGCCTCGCCTGGCACAACGACATGAGAGGAAGTAGGGGCGGATGTAATTCTTTACATCCGCGTCCTACATGGTAGTACCGCACCTGGTTTGCGGTAGTACCATGTCGGACTTTTGCATAGATATAAACTCAGTGGAGGTAGTCACGGATGTAATTTTTTATATCCGTGCCTACCATACCTAGACCGTGCCTGCCTTGCGGTAGTACCGCATGGGGTCGCGGTAGTACCGCACCAGAGGTTCTACCGTCCCCTGTCGGTGCTCATCAGAACGAGTCCAGGCCCCGCCGTGCCCACGGTAGTACTGCGAGCCTCCGCGGTAGTACTGCAGGTCCATGCGGTAGTACCGCTCCTGGTGTGCGGTAGTACCACGGGTCGCGGGCTGAGTAGGTGGGTAACGGTTGGAAGTGTCCCGTGACTATAAAAGGGGTGTCTTCTTCCTCTAGTTGACCACCTCTTCCATTCCTAAGCTCCATTGTTGCTCCAAGCTCCATTTTCACCCGATCTCTCTCCCTAGCCAATCAAACTTGTTGATTCTCTAGGGATTGGTTGAGAAGGCCCCGATCTACATTTCCACCAAGAGAAATTTGATTCCCCCCACTAATCCCTTGAGGATCTTGTTACTCTTGGGTGTTTGAGCACCCTAGATGGTTGAGGTCACCGCGGAGCCATATTCCATTGTGGTGAAGCTTCGTGGTGTCGCTGGGAGCCTCCAATTAAGTTGTGGAGATTGCCCCAACCTTGTTTGTAAAGGTTCGGTCGCCGCCTCCAAGGGCACCAATAGTGGAATCACGGCATCTCGCACTGTGTGAGGGCATGAGGAGAATATAGTGGCCTTAGTTCCTTCTTGGGGAGCATTGTGACTCCACACCGCTCTAACAGAGACGTACTTCCCCTCAAAAGGAAGGAACTTTAGGTAACACATCCTCGTCTCCATCGGTTCCCCTTTTGGTTATCTCTCACCTTTACTTGTGCAAGCTTTATTGTGTTCTATCCTTGCTTGCTTGTGTGCTTATTGTTATTGCATCATATAGGTTTCTCACCTAGTTGCATATCTAGATAACCTACTTTGATGCAAAGTTAATTTCGATAAAGAAAAGCTAAAGATTATTAGTTGCCTATTCACCCCCCTCTAGTCAACTATATCGATCCTTTCAATTGGTATCAGAGTCTCGTCTCTTTATTAAGGACTTTCCCGTCCAAAGAGTATGGTTGACACCATAGATAGTGAGGAGGAGTACCCCAGTGTGAATCCATCCTCGTCTATGGCCGATGGGGGAACATCGATCTCACGTGAGGAATTCAATGTGGCTTTGGACACATTGAAAACCTCCATGGCGGCCGAGGTCAAAGGCATGCTTAAAAACTTTCTTGATGGTCTCAAGTTATCCACCGCACCATTGGAAGTGGTCGATCCCACTACCAAGGTGGCAGATGCCAACTTTGATAATGGGGAAGCTTCTAGTGAAAGAGTTCCTCTATCTAGCGGTAAAAATGGAAATGCATGTTTGCCCATGTGGAACCTCCTCTTACCTATGGAGGACCGATTCCCTCTACTCATTTGAATCATGCCGGCCCTCCTCCTAAGATTGTGAAAAATTAAGATTTTGATGCTTGGGTCTATCGCTTTAAGCGTCATTTAAAACATGTTAACACTAATATTTGGAGAACCATTGAAGAAGGTTTCTATCGGCATGACCCAAGCAACTTCACCCCAAGAGAAGCTGCAGATAATCAATTCAATGATAATGCTCTCTTCATCCTTCAAGATGCAACTCCACCCGAAGACATTGCACATCTCCGACCATTCACCGTGGCCAAGGAAGCATGGCACCATGTTGTTTCCCTTTACAAGGGAAGCGCTAGCATTCAACACTCCAACTATGAAGTGGTTCAAGATGAAGCCGATGAGTTTGCAATGAATGAAGATGAAGAACCTCGTGTGCTTTACCGGAGATTAACCACTCTCGTGGTCTCACTCCGAGATCATGGGAGTAAGGATACGAATGACAATTGGATCCAGTGCAAGTTCCTCAAGGCCATGATGCCCTACCACAAGGCCATGTACTCCGTCATCCGTCAAAGGCCGGACTTCCACACCTTGTCCTCAAATGAAGTGTTGGATGAGTTTGTGGCAATGAGGATCTTGGACAAGACTGTCGATAATGCGGTGTTGCGTTCTCAAAGAGTAAAGAAGCCCAACCTTGCCTTGAAGGCCAAGGTTAGTGTGGAAGAAGAGGAAGAAGAAGAAGATGAGGAGAGAAACCCCGAAGATACAAAATATGATTATCATGAGCACATGGCTCTTGCTTCAAGGCAATTTTGGAGCAAGAAGAACACAAGGCCCAACTTCACCAAGAACAACTCAAGTGGCTTCAAGGGCAAGCAACATGTGAGAACATGTTACAATTGTGGCAATGTGAGCCACTTTGTTGTGGGTTTCCCTTACAAGAAGCGGGAAGACAATGGTGGCAAGCTCATCCGAAAAGACAAAGCCAAGTCCTTCCCCAATAAGAAAAACTTCACCAAGACTCCAACCAAAGGGTTGGTGGCACAAGAAGAATACAATGAGGATGTTGATGATGATGAAGATAATGAAGTCATGGCCATGGCCTTAGTTTCCATTGCCACCACTCCACGGGTGTCTCTCTTCGATTCACCCAACGAGAACATCACCGCCAAATGCCTCATGGCCAAAGCCACCAACAAGGTAACCCCCAACATCAAAACTACCATCATTACTAATCCCTCCTTGATGGATTGCATTGATGAAAATGAGGGGTCTAATGAAGAGATAAATGAATTTGAGTCTTTTATGAGTAAGCTCAAGGGAAAATCCAAGAAGCACTTCGTTGCTCTCTTGGAACAACTTGGTGAAGCCAATGACATGATCGAGGCTCATGAAGAAACCATCTCTAAGATGGAAGGTCATAGTCGTGACTATGCCGATGAGATATCAGACCTCTCTAATGCGCTTGAGGAAGAGCGTGTTCATCATTTGGCTCTTGAGGAGTCACACAACAATGGTCATGCTAAATTAGAGAAAGATCTTGATCATGCTCTTGTTGTTTCTCATGTGCTAAACTCCGAGAAGGCTAAACTAGGTGTTGATCTTGCTAGATTCAAAGAGGAGTTTGATTTACTTGACAAGGCTCACAAGGCCTTGAAGGGTGCTCATGCTAGCCTCAAAGAGTCTCATGATCAACTCCAAGTGAAGCTAACCAAGGAGAAAGCCACCTTTCCTCATATGGTCTTAATTGATAACACAAATGCTACTAACCCGTGTTGTGAGCATGTGCATCTTGTGGAGGAGAATGCCAAGTTGAAGGAACATCTTAAGAAAGGCCTTGTGTCGTGTATACAAGGTGAGAAGAATCTCAATGACCTTTTGACCAATGAAAAGGAAGTTGTATCCAAGGAGGGAGTTGGGTTCACACCCAAGTCCAATGACAAGAAGAAGAATGACAAGACCAAATGACCTCCCCCTCTCAAGAAAACCTTTGTGAAGGAGGGAGAGGGTGCTTCAAAGGAGAAGAAGAACAATGTAAAGGGTGGCAACGTCAAAAAGGGCAACGCCACCTGTTGGGGATATAACTACAGAGTGTAAACCGCCCAGGAGGGGCCGGTTCACCCTCTACTATATTGAAGCCCATGAAGACCCAGAAGATGGCACTTTACTAATGAAGCTTAGAGGCCCGGAGCCCAAAGGCGGAATAGGGCCCATAGTGGTAAACCGACATAGTCATATAACTTGTATTGTAAGATAAGGAAAGGAGAGACCGAGCCGGACGCTGTTACGAGCCGGCCTCGGGACTCTGTAAACCGGCCGGGCGTCAACTCCTGTATATAAAGGGATGACCCGACGATGGTTCAGGAACAAGAAACAATAACTCGAGAGCCAGGCATAGCATGTGTAGCTCCCTGGTATTCGAGCCCCCAATAATCCCATCACAACTAGACGTAGGCCTTTACCTTCATCGAAGGGGCCGAACTAGTATAAAATCCCTCGTGTCCTTTGTCCGGTTTAACCCCGTTAAGCTAACCCGTCGCGATGGCTCCATGACTAAGTCCTTACACGAGGACATCTGACGTGATATTTCCACGATAGTTGGCGCCCACCGTGGGGCTATTGCACGATGGTTTCGAGCTCTTGAAGGGAAACTTTGAAGGACTCAAAGGGTACACGGTTGGCCGGATGACCAAGAGTCGTCGCGGCAAGCTCTACATCGACGACGCAGGATGGGGCCCCGAGGCCGGCTCGATTGAGTACGGGTACCGGGTCCCCTTTGGCGGAATTCACGTTTTCATTGGCAAGATCGGCGAACCGGGCCCTGAGCCAGACATCTGCACCGACCTCGTCGAGACGGCTCAGCGTGCAAGCCCCGCTCGGATTCAGCCTGCCGTGAAGCGTGCATTCGTGGGATGTGTCCACGGGATCGGATCTGAACCGGAGTCTGAAGGTGAGACGGTCGCTTACTCTGACGGCGAGTCATCCACTGGTGAAACGAATCCCTGTACCAAGTTCAGGATGGTGTGTTTGAAGGGTATTCCGATGGCACCAGTATTCCGGAATTTCTTGAACCGCCGAACCATGCCGGGATCTTCATGGCCGGAAACAGCCAACCTTGCAAAACTCTACCGCGGCGGCGTCCGGACCGGTAGCAGGGGCAGGAGGCTCCACGCGCCGGCCGACTCAAGTTCTCTCCGGTTTGATGGATGCCTGGGCGACCTTGTTGACCACGGCAGTTACTCCGCAACGCAGGATCAGCATAATGCGGACATTGCAAGGCTAAAGGATCAAATAACGCAAGCCAAGGAGGACTTAGTGACTGAGGAAACCAGGATGGCTGAGGAACAAGCCGCTTTAGATGCCCAGGCGCAGAGGATTCAAGCTGAGAATTATCGACTTTTGATGGATCAGAATGCTTCGAACGAAGTATTCAGGAGGAGACATCGATCTCACTTACCGGCGGATTACAATGCGACGAACCTCTTTGGTACGCCAGGAGCAGGGACTAGCAATCCTACAGCAGTAAACCGGACTATTGTGCCAAGGACCGAAGCGCCGGATCAACCTCAGGTGATGGGTCCACCTCGACGCACGGACAACCCACCGCGGTATACCACACCCCGCCGGGTCACTTCTCTACCCCTTTGGACAATATAATAGCAGCAGCATCCCGGCTGGCAGCTATTCTGATAGAGTGTGAATCACCAGCGGTGGTCGAGACACGGTGGGCCAGGGATCTTCTTCAAACAGCTATGACCCAGCAGCAAACTTACTCGTATAGCCGAGACAGGGTTCATTCAACTCCCCGTCTGAGTAAAAGCTACAGCAGGCATATAGATGAACCAGAGGTGTCCAGCAGTGCGCGGCGCCATATGGTCCCTCAAGGACCCAATCCTGCGCGTAGTGAGGTGAACGCTCAGGACGTGGTGGATAATGGCAGAGCCTGAAGGGAGGCCGCTTTAGCAGCACAACATACGGGTCATTATCAACCCGCCCCTGTTCAGCCAACAGCGTTAGTAGACCGAGGCACCGGGCTTGCTTTCAGTTCCTGGGGAGTGCCGTGTCTTATTCTGGCTCTCCGTAATGTGCAACTGCCTAAGGACTTCAAGGGCCCACGTAAGGTACCTAATTATACCGCTGATCAGCCACCCGAGGCGTGGGTGGAAAGTTATGAGATGGCTATGGAGATGCTGGACGTGGACGAAGCGGCTTGTGCAAAGTACTTCACGATGATGTTGGAGGGAACAACCCATACATGGTTGAAGAATTTACCAGCTAACTCCGCCGAGTCATGGGACCAGTTGAAGGCCCGGTTTATAGCCAATTTCAAGGACATGTGTAAACAACCGATGTCCATTGTGGATCTTGATGCCTGTGTTCAAGGGGAGAACGAGTCAACAACTCATTGGGTGCGCCGGGTTTCAGAGGTTTTGCATTCTTCAGACCGGATTAACGCTGGTCAAGAAATCATCACTCTGGAATGCAATTGCCGGTTGAAGTCACTAAAGATGAAGTTGGGACGGCTCAAGCGCCACTACAATGACATGGGCACCCTTATGGCTGCCTTGGTTAAATATGCCGATTCTGATAATACCAAGGATCCCGATTCTGATGAGGATAAACCAGAGAAGGGAAAGAAGAACGACGGTGCAAAGGGACAGCAGCACAATCAAGGAGGCCATGGGAATAATGGTAAGTGCAAAGCAGATTCAGATTTTGTGGCTAATGCTAATGTGCAGCATCGTAAGGGTAAACCGCCCCAGCGTGGTGGTGGAATGAATCTGGAGCCTTTGTTGAACCAGCCCTGCCCAAAGCATGGGACCAAGGAGGTTCCTGCAACACATCTTTGGAAGGATTGTCACATTATGAAGGAGTTCAAAAACTCTGATATTTTCCGGTATGATCAAGGTCCATCAGGCGGTTCAGGTCCAGGTTTTCATGGTGGCTGCGGTTCAAGCTCTGGATTTCAGAATAATCTGGGCAACCAGAACAACCAAGGTGGTAATAGCCAATAGAATAATCAAGGAAATCAGCAGCAGTCGGGTTATCAGAGTCACCCAAAGCAGTTGAATGGTGGGCAGTATCATGTATTCACTACTAGCTTGTGCAAGTGTGATCAGAAGCTCCACAAGAGGGCAGTTAATGCTGTTGAACCGGTAGTACCATGTTACTTGCGGTGGTCCGAGCAACCCATTGTGTGGAGCAGAGAGGATCATCCGCCCCGGGTTGACAATCGG
The DNA here is from genome assembly GCF_002162155.2 of Triticum dicoccoides. Lineage (NCBI taxonomy): Eukaryota > Viridiplantae > Streptophyta > Magnoliopsida > Poales > Poaceae > Triticum > Triticum dicoccoides. The sequence goes on along the minus strand of NC_041389.1, from coordinate 438,288,948 downwards.
GGTCACCTGGCCTTAGTGGTGGCACCTTAGGTGGGAGGTTACAAGTTCACCAAGGTGCTGATGGATGGGGGGGGGGGGCGCAGTATCAACATTCTGTATTATGAGACCTTTTGTCGCATGGGGTTGACAGACAAGAGTCTTAAACCGTCAAACACTATTTTCCATGGTGTGGTACCTGGTAAATCGGCATATCCTGTTGGCAAGATCGCTTTGGAGGTTGTGTTTGGTGATGAGCATGACTCCCGATCTGAAACATTGACCTTTGAGGATCCAGAGCCCGTATCACGCACTGTTTGGACGGTCGGCTTATGCAAAGTTCATGGCAAGGCCCTGTTATATTTATTTGCAGCTTAAGATGCCAGGTCACAAGGGGACCATCACAGTTCACAGAAGTCGTAAGATCGCTCTGGATTGCGAAGAAGGTGATGCGGCCTATGCTGAGTCGGTTTGTGCTACAGAGGAGTTGAAACACTATAGGGACAATGTTGATCCGGCAGACATGACCCCTCTGAAGAAGCCCACCACTGAGCATGACCCAACCCTGCATTTCAAACCGGCTGATGAGACTAAACTTGTTGACTTTATTCCTGGCGATTCATCTAAACAGTTTAGCATCAGCACAAATCTGGATCCGAAATAGGAAAGCACGCTCATCGAGTTCATCCGTGAGAACCGGGACATTTTTGCATGGAAGCCTTCTAACATGCCAGGTGTATCGAGGGAACTCGCTGAGCACACTCTCAATATTGATCCCAAGTTTAAACCGGTCAAGCAATTTCTTCGTCGCTTTAATGAGGAGAGACGAAAGGCAATTGATGAGGAGGTAGCCCGGCTGTTAGCTGCTGGGTTTATCGTTGAAGTGTTTCACCCTGAGTGGCTGGCTATTCTGGTGCTTGTTCTTAGGCAAAACGGCACTTGGCGCATGTGTGTGGACTACACAGATTTGAACAAAGCTTGTCCGGCCGATCCTTTTGCTCTCCCGCGTATTGATCAGATCATTGATGCGACGACGGGTTGTGAGCATTTGAGTTTCTTGGATGCTTATTCAGGCTATCATCAGATCAAAATGGCAGTTAAGGACCAGGAGAAGACCGCCTTCATCACTCCCTCTGGAGCCTTCTGCTATGTTTCTATGCCCTTTGGGCTCAAGAGTGCCCAGGCGACTTATCAGTGTTGTGTGCAAAATTGTCTTCACACTCAGATTGGGCGCAATGTTCATGCCTATGTTGATGACATTGTGGTAAAGTCCAGGAAGAAGGAGACATTGATAAATGATCTCAAGGAGACCTTTGACAATCTACGTGTTTACAAGATGATGCTTAATCCGGACAAGTGTGTTTTTGGTGTTCCGGCAGGCAAGCTTCTAGGTTTTCTTGTGTCCAACAGAGGCATTGAGGCTAATCCGGATAAGATCAAAGCGATTACATCTTTGGCTAAACCGGTGTGCATCAATGATGTTCAGCGTCTGGCAGGTCGAATTGCAGCCCTAAGCTAGTTTATTAGCCGTTTGGGAGAGAAGGCGATCCCTCTATATCAGATGTTGAAGAAAACAGACACCTTTGTCTGGAGTGATGCGGCTAATGCGGCGTTTGAAGACTTGAAGCGGCAGTTGGCTGAACCGCCGGTCCTTGCTGCTCCGGTTGACAAAGAGCTCTTGTTATTGTACGTGGATGCTAATGCCCGTGCTGTCAGCGTGGCAATTATGGTGCAGCGCAAGGAGGCTGGCAAGGAATATCCGGTTCAACAACCGGTTTACTATATCGGTGAGGTGCTCATCGAGTCAAAGCAGCGATATCCGCATTGGCAGAAGCTGGTATCTGGAGTTTTTATGGCAAGTCGAAAGCTTAAACAATACTTTCAAGGCCATCCCATTACCGTGGTCAGTTCCGCTCCCTTGGGTGATATAATTCAGAACAGGGAGGCAACTGGCCGGGTTGCAAAGTGGGCAATTGAGCTTGGTCCCCATGGTTTGAAGTATATGCCTTAGACAACCATCAAATCTCAAGCACTTGTTGACTTCATCAATGATTGGACTGAGTTACAAGCACCAGATGACAAACCGGATAATACATACTGGACTATTCACTTTGATGGATCCGGGCAATTGGAGGGCTCGGGGGCTGGAGTTGTCCTTACTTCCCCTCGAGGTGATAAAATTCGTTATGTCCTCCGTTTAATGTTCCCTTGTACTAACAATGCAGCTGAGTATGAGGCTTTACTCCATGGGCTCCGTGTGGCCAAGGAGATGAATTTAAGCCGGGTACGATGCTTTGGAGATTCTGATCTAGTGGCTCAGCAAGTTTCTGGCACTTGGGATTCTAAGGATCCACTCATGGCGGCTTACAAACATGAAGTGGATATTGTGGCGGGTCACTTCAAAGGGTATCAAGTTGAGAATATTGATCGGTGTAAAAACGAAGCAGCATACGCTTTGAGCCGGCTGGGATCTCAGCGTAAACCGGTACCTCCCAATACCTTTTTAGATATCTTGCATAACCCGTCTGTTAAATTGCCTACAGAGGAGGATCTAGTTGTTCCTGATCCGGAGGCCTAATTGGTGGCCGCTTTACATGTTGTGCCGGATTGGACGGTTCCATACCTGGCGTATATGAACCGAGGCGAGTTACCAAACGATGAAGTTCTGGCCCGGCAGATAATCCGGCGGTCCAAGTCTATGGTTATTCACAATGGCGAGTTACACCGCTGCAATGTTTCAGGCGTATTTCAGCGTTGTGTTTCTCCTGAAGAAGGCCAAGAGATCTTATGGGAAATTCATGAAGGGGATTGTGGTCACCATGCCGGTTCAAAATCCTTGGTTGCTAAAGCTTTTCGTCATGGGTTTTACTGGTTGATAGCTCACGCTGATGCGGAGGATCTGGTAAAGCGGTGTGACGCTTATCAGAAGTTTTCACGCCGAGCTCATGTTCCGGCTCAAGAATGAAGGATGATTCCTATCACTTGGCCGTTTGCCACTTGGGGGCTTGATATGGTGGGACCCTTTAAGCACTCCAAGGATAAGAAGACCCACCTATTGGTGGCGGTTGACAAATTCACCAAGTGGGTTGAAGCGGAGCCTGTCAGCAAGTGTGATGCGGCTACGGCGGTTCAATTTCTCAAAAAGATTATCTTCCGCTTTGGCTTTCCACACAACATTATCACGGATAATGGTACAAACCTTTCTAAAGGTGAGATGGAGGATTTCTGTCAGAGAGAGCACATCCGGCTTGACTTAGCATCCGTGGTGCACCCCTAGTCCAATGGTCAAGCGGAGAGAGCCAATCAAGAAATCTTGAAGGGCATCAAACCCCGGCTCATGGTTCCTTTAAAATGGACGCCGGGTTGTTGGGTGGAGGAATTGCCTTCTGTGTTATGGAGCATCAACACCACCCCAACAGATCGACGGGTTACGCACTTTTCTTCATGGTATACGGGGCAGAGGCGGTTCTCCCAAGTGATATTCGTCATGATTCACACCGGGTTGCCAATTATGTTGAAGCGGACAATGAGCAAGCACGCCAGGAGGCATTGGACCTATTAGATGAAAAACAGGATATGACTTTATCTTGTTCGGCGGTTTATCAGCAAGACCTGCGGCGTTATCACAGCCGCCGGGTTAAGATAAGAACCTTTCAAGAAGGCGACTTAGTGCTCCGGCTCATCCAGGATCAGACCGATATGCATAAGTTGTCCCCACCTTGGGAAGGGCCCTTTGTGGTCAGCGAAAATCTGCACAACGGATCATACTACCTCATTGACATTCAAGACAACTCACACAGTTCTGAGGAGGAGACCTGGTGGCCGTGGAACATAGCTCTCCTTCGGCCGTACTATACCTGAGCCATAGGCTACTTTTATGTACATATTTCGACAATGTATATATTATGATCAATAAAATAGACCAGCACCCTTGCTATAAGTAGCGCCTCTGCTGTTTTTTCTCAAATATCTTTTGAGTTACATGGGGGCTTCAGCTGACAAAGTAGAGTACTACATGTTAAACCGGCTATCATGCCACAATACAGCTTGGGAGCTTCACACCCAAGGGGCCAAAGAGAGTCTGTGTGCTATGCACAACTCAAACATAGGCACCCAATGAGCACAGCTCACAAAGTTACTTGGGGGCTCTTTGTGTAAAGTAACAAAGAGTTTGAAAAGACCCTTGTAGCTGGGTATCGACCCACGGCTTGGAAGCCTGGTATATTTACCTAAAACCCCGGGTTAACCTTCCTTCATCAAGTAAGCCACTCCTATCCAGGTAATCCTGGCATGACCCGCCGAATGTTTGAAAGTTACTCTCACTGAGACCCTGAACTTGTCAAAGTTAAAACGACGATTGGTTAGTTGGAGGTCCATCTTAAGAGGCTTTGTCAAATGGTTTAACTCAGCGGCCTGGCAGCCCACGAAAAGCCTTGAATTTGGGCCTGGCAGTGCTCGAAAAGCCTCGACTACACGGTTTTATTTGCCTTGGTCAGTTCTTTTTGCATTTTATGTTGAACCAGTATCTTTTTGATCCAGTCTGGCTTTTCCATCATCATATTAATCCGGTGTTTGTTAACCCAGCTTGGTTTGCAGCTACAAGTTGTCAGACCTTATTATCAAACCGGAGTTTCTTAACCCGGCCTGCCTTTGACTACATGTCGCCAGTTTTGATCATCTGGTGTTCATTGTAACCTGGTATGACTCCTTACACGCCATCATCATATGGTGAGAGTTATAATAGCCCAAAGATTTGGGTTTTCACCCTTACTACAACCAAAGTTGGTAAACCAACTATGTGATGTCATATCACATGTATGAATTATTTCATATTTATTTAAGTTTGGCTATCAATCAGGCTTTATCTTGGGTATTATGACACGTCCGGCAGTAAACCGCCAGGACAATTTTTTTGTATGCAGACATCAGGATCGCATGATATTATCAAAGTATAAGCAAACATATCACGTATCATGCCGTATCAACAAAGTCATGCATCACTGCCACAGATCAAAGAGTTTTAACTAGCCTATTACAAGGCGCTTTGAGGCCCAAAATATTGGTTGTTTTTACGCAACAAAGTCTGTCGACGTAACTCATATGCCGGATTAAGACTCATTGCCAGGACGACGTGAAGTTGATGGGTCTTCTGGTACCGGTTCAGCCTCCTCCTCTCCACCCACAGGATGGAAGTCAATGGTGGTCCAGTCAATCCGGGTTAGAGCCTGAAATACAGCTTCTTCACTTATCAGATTGGACGGGTCAACATCAGGGGCGTAAGTATGCTTACGGATTGGCGGGATAAGGCTGTGCGTTTCTGTCACAGTTGTATCAACTTGATGGTTCCCTTCATCGTAAAAGGAACGATGAACGGTCAAGTTAGCCTCTGCAGCCAGTTGACTTGACAGTGGACGCATTTCCTTTGTCAGGGCTTTGAGAGCTTCGTTGTCAAATGCTGACCCGTCTGCTTGTTCATCTGGAAAACCCTTGGCAATATCAACTAGATCCATGTCAGATATCCATGCTTTGGCCCGAGTCAGTGCCAGTAAAGCGCCAGCCCTGGCAGCAGATCGCTTTACCTCCTCTATCTGAGCCGGTGTCATGGATAACCTTGCTAGTGTGTCCTTGATCAATGTTGGTGCCGGTTTGTTGTATGAGACTGTAGAGATAACCCATTGTGCACCAATATACAGTTTCTCAATCAGTGTATAAGCCGCCTTCAATTTCATCAGCATATCCGTTCCAAGATGAGAAATGCGATGGCCTGCGACGGTTTAAGAATTCAATGTCAAACCGGCGGAGTTGATGAAAATGGAGAAGCAAGTTATCATATAATACTTACCAAAAACTGCAGCTGTCATGGAGTTCACTTGATGTTTCAGACACGTCAGCTCTTCCTCCACCGATTTAAGAGCTGCTTCGGCGTCTTCAGCCCATTTCAACAAAGTAGCTCTTTCTGTTTCCCAATTGGAACGTTCAGCTTTGAAGCTTTCTTTCAACTGTTCCATGCCAGTCAAAGCGCCCTTTAGCTCCTCTTTGGCTTTGGAGGTCACTTCTTGCTGGGACTTGATGTTTTCCTGAAGATCAGCGATTTGAGTTTCTTTGATAGTCTTCTCGGTCTGCACAAGACAAAAGATGAAGTTGTTAAAGTCCCAAGCACATAACAAGTTATGCCCTTAGCACTCGGGGGCTAATGTGGATTGCTTTTTCAAAAAGTCAATGTTTTCAAGTCCCAAGGCTCAATCCAGATATTAAAGCTTGGCACTTGGGGGCTAATGCACATTTGATCAATTATGAGTGAAGACAGTTAACATGGACAGAAAAGTCCCGGTTTGTCTTCAAGAAGACAAACCGGCCCTTGGGGGCTACTACGTTGAAGAGTTATTTATACCAAAGTCCCAATTTATCTACAAGAGATAACCCAGCCCTTGGGGGCTACAATGGAAGAGATATACAGAATAGAGTAAAATTCGAAGTGTTCTTGAAAAGTACCTCATAACGCTCCTTCATCAGGTTCACCAAACCGGCTTCAAAGTCACGGCTGGTGTAGAGACGGTTTAAAAAGCCAGAATGAAGTTCCTCGGTGCTAAGGTTGATGAAGTTGGATAAATCCGTCTTCCCTTTCCCCTTGCCCATAGCAACGTATTCCTCCTTGGCAGTATGTTTGGCCAAGATAACCGAATTACCAGGACTGGTGTGAGCAGTGCCAGTAATAACAACATCCTCATTATCACCTTTTGGTGGACTTGGCGGATTGACAGTACCTCTGGCCGGACTTGGCGGATTAGCAGCCAGGCTTGGCGGATCAGCAGCCGGGCTCAGAGGAGTAGCATGAGGGCTTGATGGTTCAACATGAGTTGCCGGGTCAGCTTCTGGTAGATTAGCTTCAGTGCTATCGCCTTGAGGGGTGGAATCATCCATAATGTCAGTATTTCTACCGGAACCTTCAGGAGCCTTCTTCGGTTCAGCTTCACCGATAGGGGCACTGGTTTTAGCCTTCTTACTCATACGGGCTTTGGCAGTGTGATATCAAGAAAAAGATTAGCATGGTAAATCGAATTATGAAGGACAAATGTGAAGGACAATATGCTTACCCAGGGACGGTTTTAAGAGGAGACAGCTGAGTGGTTGATGAACCGCCCGACGAATTGGAAGATGCCTGGTAATTCAGATCAGATGGATTAAGTGGGTATCTGAAGAAACCCTTCAAAGGATAAAGTTTTTTGGGAGAGCAAGTAACCTCTGGACGACGTTTCCGGGTTGGAGTATCTGGTAAAATCGGAAGAGGTGATTTGTTGGCCACTGTGCCAGGTTATACGGTGCTCTTCATCTTGCTGTGTCTTCAAAGGAAATTTTGGATACAAATAAGCAAGAGGGTGAGAGTATTTTACTTTCCGAACTGCGCGGCGAAATCTTTGAACCGACACAAGTTCTGAATTGGAAGAAAGAGAGATTACCTCAACATGGTCTGCATAGCTGGCCTCCATGTCATCCTGGGAATAGTCATTGTCAATAAGGTGTATGAAAAAGGAACCAAGCGAGTCAAGTTCTACCTCTGGATCTGATTCATCAGCATCTTCTGGCGGATCAGAAGACTCAGCGGTTTTCTTCTTAGCAGCTTTCTTGGTGACCTTGCTCTTTGCACGAGGAGCCCTGGCCGGTTTATTCCGTTTCCAGAAGGAGCTGTTGGCCTGTGTAATTAAAGCAGAGGAGTGTTAGCACGTTATTAAAGCGGAGGCGAATCGGTAAGCATTAAGTTGAACTTTACCACTGGCAGTTGATTGGAGGCGCAAAAAGGTGGCAACCCGATTTGGCTGCATGCGGCGATCGGTTCGTCAAGCATCTTCTTCACAGATTCAGTAACTGCAGTGTCCGTCATTACTATTTCATGATATGGTTGAGGATCCTTGACATTGCCAGTGTATTCATGCATCAATCCAGGGCGGCGGCTTAAAGGCAGAATGCCCCAAGAAACCCAGCAGCGGACGAGATCAATGCCATTCAAACCGTTGGCAATGAGAGCCCGGATCTTGGCGAGTTGAGGCGCATAAGTTTTCCATTCTGCGGCAGTCAAGCGTAGAGGTAATGGGTGGCCATTGCTAAGCCTGTGAGGGAGGTAACCCGGCAAAGGGTTTTCTCCAGCAGGGGCAGTGTTCCGACAATAAAACCAAGTTTGGTTCCAATCTTTGGGATGGCTATGATGTTTTGCATCAGGGAAATCAACTTCTTTTCTCTTCTGGATTGAAACCCCACCAAGTTCCATGTTGGTACCATCAGAGAACTCCGTGCAGCGTTTAAATGAAAAAAAAACCTGGAACAGTTCCACAGATGGTTTTTCTTGAAGGTAAACTTTGCAGAACACTTGAAAGTTGCATATATTGGACACGGAATTCGGTCCAATATCTTGTGGATGGAGTTGAAAGCTCGCAAGAACATCCCAGAATTTTTTTGATCCGGGCGGGCTGAATCCCCGGTCTAAGTGTTGCATAAATACAATCACCTCTCCATATTGAGGTTCAGGAGGGCACTCAGAGCCCGGGACTCGCCAATGAAGGGCCCTTTTTTAGGCTAAAGCGCCAGTGGTGACATATCCGTTGATTTGTGTCTCCGTGATCCGGGACGGAACCTAGTTGCAAGCAGAGAATTGTTTGGTCATCTTGGAAGGCAAACTGTGAAAGGAAAAATGAAGGCCGGTTTACAATTGACGGTTTAAGTGTACTATTCAGTTGGCGGTTTAAGTGAGGGCTAATGGTGTATGGCGTATTGACTACTAAAGGTTAAACCACACTTAGGCAGAAGAGCCAGAGCCGAAAATCTACTAAGTGTTTACAGAAACAGGTTTCACAATATGGCAGTATAATTTTGGATCTACCGTGGTTAAAAAAAAGAAAACTTCCCTGAGCCCTACAATGGTGCTAAGAGGAACAAAGAAGATCCAGACAGAGTCCGTTCAGGAGCGGCAAGACGCTATGGTATGGTGAACTAACAATATGGATCTAGCCGCAGATCAAAGCTATCAGGCGTATATATAAATTCAGTAAAAAGACTAAGAGAAGGGCGCAGAAGAACTGATGAACGGCGATGAACACGGATGAACTCGAAGCCCTAATGGAGATCTAGGGTTACAGAAAAGTGAACTTACCAGGGCAACTCAGCGACGGAGGAGCGTTGCAGGGTCTCTGGTACGAACAGGGTGATGCAGCGGCCTTGGTCGATGCAGATTCGAAGGTCGACGACGGCGGCGCTGGGGCTCTTCAAGTCGCAAGGAGGAAGATGAGGAGAAAGGGGAGAAAGTGGAAGGACCCTTCGGGTTTATTTATAACGAGGCAGGAAGATAAGCAACAGGCACGATAATCAAGGAGCCTGAAGCGGCAAAGTGGGCGCGGCTGACGCCTCGATTTTCGGGATATCATTAATGAAGGAATCTTTTTAATCGTTTTTACAGAGATGACGTCATGATGATCCGTTGCTGTGTCCAGAGGATGACGTCACAGCGGTTTAACAAAGTTTATAAAAGAAAATATCATGGCGGTTCACGAGAAATGAAGGAAGAGGTTCACACGATTTTTCTAAGTGCTGAAGAATGACATGAACAGGTTCAAATCAATCTGGGGCCTAATGTTGGGGATATAACTACTGAGTGTAAACCACCCAGGAGGGGCTGGTTCACCCTTTGCTATATTGAAGCCCATGAAGACCCAGAAGATGGCGCTTTACTAATGAAGCTTAGAGGCCCGGAGCCCAAAGGCGGAATAGGGCCCATAGTGGTAAACCGACATAGTCATATAACTTGTTTTGTAAGATAAGGAAAGGAGAGACTGAGCCGGACGCTGTTACGAGACGGCCTCGGGACTCTGTAAACCGGCCGGGCGTCAACCCGTGTATATAAGGGGATGACCCGGCGGTGGTTCAGGAACAAGAAACAACAACTCGAGAGCCAGGCATAGCGTGTGTAGCTCCCTGGTATTCGAGCCCCCAATAATCCCATCACAACTAGACGTAGGCCTTTACCTTCATCGAAGGGGCCGAACTAGTATAAAATCCCTCGTGTCCTTTGTCCGGTTTAACCCCTTTAAGCTAACCCATCGCGATGGCTCCACGACTAAGTCCTTACACGGGGACATCTGACGTGATATTTCCACGACACCGCCCCTCCCAACAAAGCCGGCGACTTTAACCCTTCTTATGTGTTGTGCCATGCTAGTGATGGGCATGTTTATGCTAAATTTGTTGGTTCTCCTTATGAGTACATTGAATGGTCTATTTGGGTTCCTAAGGCCCTTGTTACTAACATCAAAGGACCCATTACAAAATGGGTAGCTAAAACCAAGCATTGATCTCTTGTAGGTGTTTTCTTCTAGTGGGGGATCATGGTTGCTCGATAGTGGAGCCACAAATCATATGACCGGAAGCAAGGACTTGGTGGTGGACGTGCAAAATATTCCATCTATGCCCACCAATGTCGAGTGGGGTGATGCCTCGTCTTCTAAGGTATTGGGTCTTGGCAAGGTTGTCATTTCTCATGATCTCACGATCGAGAAAGTCATGCTGTTGAGTCCCTTGCATACAATCTACTTTTTGTCCGTCAACTTGCACTCATGGGCTTTTCCACATTCTTTGATATTGATACCGTGGCCCTCTTGTGGAGCAAGACTCTCAAAGTAGCCTTTGTTGGGCATGTCGAGAACGGTCTTTATGTGATTAACTTTTCGGAGCGACCCACTAAGACCGCGACATGCCTAATGGCTAAAGTCGAGGTGGGGTGGCTTTGGCATCGCCATTTAGCCCACGTTAATATGAGATCTTTGCAAAGTCTTCTCAAGGGGACCATGTCCGTGGACTAACAAATGTTAGTTTTGCCAAAGATCATGCTTGCAGTGCTTGTATCGAAGGAAATTTACATGAGAAGGCTCACCCTCCCACGACTATCATCTACTCGAAGAGACCCTTGGAGCTCCTTCACATGGATCTCTTTGGGACTCCATCCTTTGATAGTCTTGGGGGTAGAAAGTATTTCTTGGTGATTGTGGATGACTATTCAAGATATACTTGGGTATATTTCTTCAAGAGGAAGAGCGAGACCCAACAAACCGTCATCGACTTTGCAAATGAAGCCCAACGTTAACACGATGCAAAGATCTTGACAATAAGAAGTGACAATGGCACCGAGTTCAAGAACTACACCTTGGATGAGTTTCTTAGTGACGAGGGGATCAAGCATCAACACTCTGCACCTTACACCCCTCAACAAAATGGTGTCGCGGAGAGAAAGAACCGGACGTTGATGGATGCGGCAAGGACCATGATGGCGGAGTTCAAGTCTCCTTACAACTTTTGGGCCGAAGCCATCAACACTGCATGTCATGCATCCAATCGGCTCTAACTCTGCAAAGGCTTGAACAAGACTCCCTATGAAATACTCACCGGTAACAAGCCCAACCTCAAGTACTTCTGGGTGTTCGGGTGTAAGTGTTTCATTCTCAAGAAAGGTGTTCGTTTGTCTAAATTTGAGGCTAGAGATAATAAGGGCATATTTTTTGGTTATGATACAAACTCTCATGGTTATCATGTCCTCAACAAGTCCATCAGACTCATTTAGGAGACATGTAATGTGGAGTTTGACGAGAATAACGGCTCCCAAGTGGAGCAAAGTGGCACTTGTGATGTAGGTGATGAAATTCCTCCCCAAGCCATAAGAAGAATGGGTGTTGGTCATATCCTACCCATTGAGGAATCCCTTGTGGCCGAAGGAGAAGGACAATGCTCCACTCAAGTGGAGCCATCACCAACCCAAGACCCACACGCTTCCGAAGAACAAAGTGAAAGCCCTCAACCTCATGAACAAGATCAAGGGCAAGATCAACCTCAAGATGGTGGTGAACCACCAAGTGATGCCTAAGGTCAAGTTCTCCCTTTCGAGCAAGTTCAAGATCAAGAGCAAGCTCAAGATTAAGAACAAGCTCAAGATGACACTCAAGATGATCAAGTTACCCCTCCTCTTTTCACATCCAAGGAGGAATTAGTGTCGTGCCGTGAAGATCGCTTCCAAGCTCACTACCAAAGGTCATCTCATGGAGAATGTGGTTGGAAGCCTAAGAAAGGTGGTAAGCACTTGTAGACAATTAGAAAACTATTATGAACATCACGTGTTTATCTCTTGTGTCGAACCCCAAAAGGTCTATGAGGCGCTCGAGGATCCGGATTGGCTCAATGCCATGCATGAAGAACTCAACAACTTCGAGCACAATCAAGTGTGTAAATTAGTGCCAAGGCCAACCGGGAATCATAATGTCATTGGAACTAAGTGGATATTCAAGAACAAGCAAGATGCTCATGGGATCATTGCAACAAGGCTCGTTTGGTGGCACAAGGCTACTCCCAAGTCGAGGGTATCGACTACAGTGAAACCTTTGCTCCCGTTGCTCGCCTTGAATCTATTCGTTTGTTGATTGCTTATGCTTCTCATCATAATTTCAAGTTGCAACAAATGGATGTGAAGAGTCCTTTTCTTAATGGTCCCATCAATGAGTTGGTGTATGTTAAACAATCCCCGGGGTTCGAGGATCCCTATTTCCCCGATCATGTGTACCAACTCAACAAGGCGCTCTATGGCCTTAAACAAGCTCCACGTGCATGGTATGAGCATCTTACTGAGTTGTTACAAGATCGTGGGTTCGAAATTGGGAAAATCGACCCCACTCTTTTTACTAAGAAGGTCGAAGGGGAGTTGTTTGTGTGCCAACTATGTTGATGATATTATCTTTGGTTCCCCTTACAAAGCTTTCAATGAAGAATTTGCCGCTCTCATGACCTCAAAGTTCAAGATGTCTATGATGGGAGAGTTGAAGTTCTTTCTCGGGTTTGAAATCAAGCAAAGAAGAGAAGGAACCTTCATCAACCAAGCCAAATACACTCAACACATGCTCAAGAGATTCAAGCTAAGTGATGTCAAGCCGGCCTCCACTCCAATGCCCATCAAATGCCAACTTGGCATTGATGCCAATGGTAAAGTGGTGGATCAAAAGGTATATTGTTCCATGATTGGATCCTTGCTTTACCTTTGTGCATCTAGACTGGATATCATGTTGAGTGGGAATTTGTGCACGGTTTCAAGTCGCACCTGTGGTGACCGGTTTTCCGGGTATTAATTTCCAGAAAATGGCCCTTGTGCTCACCAGCCCCAGGATTACTGTTAGCTGATGAGGCACCAACTTGATACAAGAATTCCAAGCAAAAAGAAAAATACGTAGTACAAGACCATTCTGGCCTGTGAGTACAACAATTTTGGTTTCTAGTGGTTGATGGCGGAAGCGGTTTGTGGATCATCAGCGTCTATGGGACTCCATTTCCCACAGGAACAGCTGACCAGGCTAACTCCTATCTTCGCGAGGCTGCATCACCATTACTTAGGTTCCGGGGCTGTCATCACGGTCGCTCCTCTCCGCGCAAGAAATCTGGCCAAGACAATAGCCAGGGACAAGCCAGTGAGTACTTTTGAATGTACTCGCAAACATTATGAACACGGGTATAATATAACAACGATAATTCTGTACTGAAATATTTTATGATCATGACGCCAGTCACAAAAATAGTAAAATCTCTGATGCATGCAAGCAAGTTATTTATGGATATGCAATAACATAGCAGTGATAAAATTATAAAATAAATAACAAGCATGCCACAGTCGGGCATCTCAGCGACACCACATAAAGGGCTTATAAAATAAATGCCACAGTCGGGCGTCTCAGCGACACCACATAAAGGGCTGATAAAATAAATACCACAGTCGGGCGTCTCAGCGACACCACATAAAGGGCTTATAAAATAAATTCCACAGTCGGGCGTCTCAGCGACACCGCGTAAAGGGCTTGTAAAATAAATG
>NC_041389.1:438267232-438274787 GCF_002162155.2 Triticum dicoccoides | reverse complement strand
AAAGGGCTTATAAAATTAATGCCACAGTCGGGCGTCTCAGCGACACCACATAAAGGGCTGATAAAATAAATACCACAGTCGGGCGTCTCAGCGACACCACATAAAGGGCTTATAAAATAAATGCCATAGTCGGGCGTCTCAGCGACACCACGTAAAGGGCTTGTAAAATAAACATTCTTAGTGAACATCCAGGAGGTAAACCGTCCCAGGGATACTCAATACTTAAAAAAGGGTTAGTCCATAATAATCATAATCATCATAAGTCACTAATCACGATCCATGTTCTGGTTTAGCATTTTTCTCCTCCGAAGACCGACACTAAGACCGACACTTGACCCATCCCAGACTGTAATCCTTAACCATGGACACGGCTATTTGAATAGGTTTTAATCTCTACAGAGGGTGTACTCTTTACCCACGAGTAACGGATTCCTTTAGTCCATCCGGACTAATTCCATCTACGGTCTTTTAATCGGAAACACACCTATCTGCACACACCAGCCCAACTTACCGGTGTCTAGAATCACCCACGACACCCGTTAACCGAAACTCTAAGTGGGGAGGCTACAACCTCGACGTAACATGGGATCACAAAATTTATACCGCGCGCAAACCGGGGGAGCTACCCCTTCGGCTACAACCGAAACACCCATGCTCCCGGACCAGGTGGCATGCCTACCGGATGCCTCCGGTATCTTCCACCATGGCCTCTCTGTACGGTGTGTGCTAGGAAAGGGGTTGACAATTTACTGAACCGTACCCTACCTATGGCAGGGACAAGTGGCAGTACGAAACAAGTATGGGGGTTACCGGAACAAGACTCGATCTACGGTCGACTCAGGAGGTTTAAATATTCCCTGCATGATTAGCATAACAATATATACTTCAACCAACAGATAGAAACACCACGCGACATACCCCCTCATGCCATACCAGACACGACCGTCTCGACAGAGGACTAGGAACAAGACCGTGTCTACCCAAGATAGAGGCCTTCCCGGCTTCCCTTCCGGTATGCATGAAAGGCATATGACGGTGATTTCCATCACAACCATATCACTCCATTAGCATGAAAATCATTAATATGCACTCATGACGAGGAACACATCATCACATAAAATGACATATGCCTGTGTAGGGTGGTGTTGTCACCGTGTTCAAACAATGCACACAATATTATGCCAGGGTTCAGAATGCTTTCCTTTAAGTCGTGGGGAGGCAAGGTGCATTTCAAAACTCTTGAAAGCTTTCTCCTCCCTTCAAAAAAACCCTATTTAAAAATATATTTGAATTAACACACAATTTCAAAACAGCACAAAAAGTTGTTTTAAAAAATTTCAAATAAATCTTAAAATAAGCTAGACAATATTTCAGAGAGGTAGGAAAAAGAATCAACTCATTTGGAGTTGTATTTAAAAAGTTAAGCTCAGTCAAAGTTTTGGTTAAAATCTGTTAATTAAGATAAAACAGAAAAAAAAAAATTCGAATATATATGTACACGTCGAAAGCGTATTCTGAAAACACGTTTCCACTTATCCAGCATGGACCGCGCCTGAGTCACTGACAGTGGGCCCGCCTGGCCCACTGGTCAGGTTTGACTGGTGTTCCCTTCCCTCTTCTTTCTCTGTCCGAGCGGGGCGGAACTCCGGCGAGGCTCGCCGGTGAACGGTGGCACCGTTCGGGAAACCGAGGCCACCCGAGGTCCCAAGGGATCGAGGCGATCCTACCGGTGGTCGCTTTGGTCTCTTGGGTGGACGGAGCTGCCGGTGGTGAGCTCCGCAGCGGACGGTGGACGTGTGGCAAAGTGAGTTTTTGGCTCCGGCGGTCCCTGACGAAAATCGAGCAGGGGGATGGACTCACGATAGGGAGAGGGGGTTCCTGGTGATGAGAGTGGAGAGGGGGAGGCCCTGGTTGCGCCGAACGGAGCCGGGAGGCGGCGGTGGCCGAACTGGCCGGAGTGGGGGAAGACGGCCTCTTCCTCTCCAATTGACGGCAACGGGGGCACAAGGAGTACGGTGTGAGGCTGCTTGTGTGCTCGGAGGGGCTCGAGGGGCTTCCTTTTATAGTGCTCCCACGTCGGTTCGCGGTGGTAGTGGATGAGGTCGTCGGCGACCGCCGTTCTGTAGCTCCAGGGCATCGTGGCGGGGCTGGGGATGGCGGTAGGAGCTAGCGGACGAGCGGGTACTGCTCCAAGGGCGAGCTGGCGAGCGGGCGTGGCTCGGGCGGCGCCGACTAGTGCAGGGGCTGTCGGGCGGCAGTGGCGGCTAGCTGCTGGCTTGCCGGAGACGTGGCGAGGGCTGCGGTGCTCGTGGGGAGCAGAAGGGGACGTGGCGTGTTGGCTGCGGTCGAACAAGGGCCAGAGTGGGGGCGGGGCGAGACGCGGCGACTCGGTTGCGGCACGTGCAAAACGCGCGCTCTGGGCGCGCCCAGAGCACGCACGGGACGTGCTCGACAGAATGCTAAGGCATGTTAGGGGGCTCTAAACCACAAGAGGGTTAGCAGGGTGGGGTTATAGGCTAGGGCAAATCCATGGGACATGCTGGTCTGGTCAGGGGATCAAGTTCATAATGTAAACAAAAACTCATGCCAAATTTGTCCATGCTCTCAAGGTGTTTGACAAAATGCCAAAGGCACCTAGGCAGTACTTGGAGTGGCCAAATCTCCCAGAGTGGGGTCTCTTTAGATGAAAGAGAGGGTGGTGAGGTTAGTTTGACAAATGAAGAAACTTGCTAGTGCAAATTTTGCAAAACTTCAATTCTGGACATGGAGTAAATGGCATCATTACATGAACCAAAAATGTCCCAAAGGGTGCATGCTCCTGGACTTAGAGGTTTTGTAGGGTTTTCTAGAAGCAGGTGAAAGCACAAGGTCACTAGAGCAAAAATAAATAGGGTTGCAGTAGAAAACACAAGGCTGGACCAGAATGAAAAAGAGGTTGATTCACTCAATTTTTCCAAAGAACATCACTAGGTTTTTGCATAAAGTTGGATGGCATGCTACCACTGACATCCCATAATTTTGGTGGAGGCTTTAAAGAAATATTTAAATAGGCTGTAGTGCAAAAATGCCCACTTGACCAGATTTGAAAAATAGGTGTAGAACTCAAAATATGCAATGAATGAAATATATTTTTGCATAAAAGTGATTTAGAAACATCACATGACATCTCCAAATTTTGGTTGGAATTTTAGTTAAATTTATCAAATGGTGGTAGTTCAGAAAGAGCTTCAAAACTGATGAAAGTCATTTTAAGGAATAATGCTCAGGAAGATATAATTCAATAAATAAAGCTCTACTGATTAAAAATTGTTATATTGAGAGAGCATAGAAATCCAATACATTTTTGGAAAGTTTCCACTTGGGTAAAACTCCTCAATATTTAAAAGGTTCTGAAATCAACAGAAAATCATGAAGGCAAAATTTTTAAACTCCTGGCAAAATTTTAGTAATTAAAACCTGGTTAAATTTTTGGGGTGTTACAATACTACCCCCCTTAAGAAAAAATCTCGTCCCCGAGATTTGCTAAGGATTTGAAAATAATACTTTTACCAGGTCAAAACACTTACTTTACTTAAGCGGTAAAAAGCGGCTTAAGTGAGAGGGCAATAAGTGGTGTAAAACTACAGGGTGGGACACTGGCGTTGTGTGGAGAAATTCACGTTTAGGAAAAACGAGCGATTCCTACGTTGGACGTAGTAAATTTAGAATAAATTCTAAATTCTAAAATACGCTGGTCGTACCCGAGAGCACAGTGCTCCCTCTGGCTGACAGGTGGACCCAGGGCCCACTGTCAGTCTCTCCTTCTTCCTCTGGCTCTCTCTTCTTCCTCTCTCCCGCGCGCTTTCCCACGCTTTCTCCATTGGCGATGTCTAGCGCGTAGGGCATCTAGGCCGTACTGCGATAGTGTGTGGCGTGCTTGCTGCCGGTGCAGCGTGCACTCACTTCGCGGGCCAGTGCACTATCGGCACTGCTCGCGGATTTGCCTCCGAACGCCGGCGATCGTGCGACGAGCGGCGCTGGTGGACTTCGCCCACCGTACACCGATCTCGAGCTATAAAAAGATTGCAGTGCTCCTTCTTCTACTTCGCACCTGGCATCGTTTCTCCTCCTCCTTCTCCTCCATTACTGCTTACAGGAGTTCGAGACGAGGCTCTAATGGCGGAGGCGGCGCAGGATTAGTACGTGATCCCGGTGTGCGGAGGGCTGGCGGCAGTGCTGGGGCTCTCCGTGCTCCTGTGCGCGATGATCCTCGATGATCGCCGTGATGCTGCTGCCCGGGTGCTGGCTCTCCATGGTGGCGGTGATCACGAGGACTAGGTGTGATGCCGGGTGTTAACTGTTGTCGGTGTGCCGGAGGTGATTAGTATCCGGATGATTTTCCGCTAATCTCTCCTTTGGGGGCTGTGGTGCGCTTAGGGAGGGAATCGGTGAGATGCAACACGGTTACGTGTCTTTGCAAGGAGTGTAAGAGTCTGAGTGGTTGTGGGTCTGCTGTCGTGGTGCTGCGTGAATAAAAATAATCCATGACGTGAGAGGATAGGTGATGCAGCAACTCAGGGAAAAGAAATTTCACTCCAGGATTTTTCGCGGGGACAATGGTTAAGAAAAATCACAATGAAAACTACTCATACTAGTAGAAACCAAATAATTGACTCGTCGTACAAACTCGGGTACCATGCATAAGTTACAACGCAATAATAAATATTGCAATAATAAACACATCAGTGATGTCTAAAATGAAAACGGTAGCTGGACGGGGTCCCGAGAAAATGTCTCTGGTACTTGGAGACACTCCTCTTCTATCGGAGGAAGTGGATTGAATAGTCGATGTATGTGTCTCTCCTGGTCGGGCCTCAGTGGTCTGCTAATGGCAACCTGAGGATTCAAATCAGCGAGACTCTGGAGATAATCCATTACTCGCTGGTTCAAACGTTCTTGAGCGATGATGTACTGGACAAGGTTGGCCAGTACTGGGTCTCTCTCAAATCATCCACGAGGAAAAGATGTTACTCCTCCGGGTGCTGCACGGCTCGGAAAGTAATAATACCCTCGTTCGCTGGCATAGGGTACCGCGAATCGAAGACAAGCAATCGCTTCGTACGCAACAACTTCTATGGCCATGTGTGGGGTTGACATAGATCTCCCCACGAAGGAGACCTCCGTTGGGTCTTGGTTGGAGTCTATGGGAGGGATGTGTACTGCTACCCAATATTTCGAGGTGGAAGGGGTGATTCTCGATTTGAACAGCTCGTACTGGGGTGGCTGGGTAGAACCCATGGTACTTCAGGTAAAGTCCCACAATATTTTGACAAAGCTACCCGGGGTTGCATCTGGGGTTCTCAGATAAATACTAGGGCTCGGCATGGCAAGAAATGGTTGTGAGGGTGGTGCACGAGGTGAGGGGTGCTGGGTAAGGTCACGAGGTGGCCTTCTTATATAGCATCCGGGATGGGTTATTTACTGTGGTGAAAGGTAATAAATCTGCCAGATCATCTCCAAGGGGTCGGGGTCAAAACCACATATCCACATATCTCAAAAAGGGGACGTGTTACTGTGGGTGTCGTCGGGGTTGGTTTTGGTAGTTGTGCCTGAAATAAAAATGCAACTACAGGCTGACACAATCATGCAAGGGCTACTATTAAAACAGAGGCACAACAACAGACTGCATTTATTTACAAGGTCACACGATTACAAAGCGAGGATACACTGAGACTCGGCACT
The DNA here is from genome assembly GCF_002162155.2 of Triticum dicoccoides. Classification (NCBI taxonomy): domain Eukaryota; kingdom Viridiplantae; phylum Streptophyta; class Magnoliopsida; order Poales; family Poaceae; genus Triticum; species Triticum dicoccoides. Next base: position 438,269,066 of record NC_041389.1, on the reverse strand, counting down.
ACTCGGGTGACTTAGTCTACCTCGTTTACATCCAAATGGGCATGCCTTATGGATGTTGAGGCTTCTCCACGGGTCTCACCGTCGGAATTAGCTGGAGGTGGTAGAGGGGCTGCATGGTCGGGGTGGCGATGATGACCATCGCGGGGATTGTTGGCCACAATCCCCTTGGAGTGTGCTCCCAAAAGGCGACGAAGCACTTCTGGGGTCATCAAAGCACCTTGGTTGATAGCTGGGGCTGACCTCAGGGTCTCGATCGGGTGTCCGAACAGCACGACTGGGTTGTCGGTGTCGGGCTCGTCTTCCCTGCTTGCCGGGGCTCGGCGAACCAGCTCTCCACGAGCTGCGATCAGATCAATGGTGATCTGATCGAATAGTGCCTCTAGTGCATCTACATAACGCACTAGGTGCAACAATGCAGGATCCGTCTCATGGTCTCCGTTGGCAACTTGGGGTGATCTACCATACCCTTCACGCCTGGGGTAGTAGTAGAACGAGTGACAGTTAACTCCGGGCGACAACTGCCGGAGTTGAACTATAGCCTCTCGGGCAGCTAGCTGGATGGCTTGTGGCTCGAAGGAAGTTGTCCTTCCGGTGAACCTGTAGGGGCGTTCTGGCGACAGACTCCTACCGTAGATGTGCACAGTGGCCCAGAATAGACGGTCCTCACCGCTCATGGGTCCTTGGTACACAACATATTCTGGGGGCTCTTCTAACGCATAGGCACGACGGGTGAGGTTTGCGAGTATGGTCACAAAACGTCCAAGGTTTGTTGCTGTGGTCTCATTGTGCACTACGGGGCCAGGCATTATGGCTAGGTTCGGGGAAGAGGCTGTGCTGTGCTGGGTTGAGGCTAGCGTGCCCTTTTTATAGAAAAGGGGACGGAGTCTTCCTTCGCACGCTTGCGGATGGGACATATTGGGTGTCGGTCACTAGCGCGTGATCGATAGGCTAAGATGATAGGTTGGGCACCGACTGCCAAATAGCATCGGGGTCACTGTGTGGCTATCTTGCACGAGAAGCTTGTCCGGGGTTTGGTTAAGGTCTGATGGGTTGGTTTACCTAGGTTTTTCGACCTGGCTAAGATAGGATTAGCCAATGGTCGGCCTGGCTCTGATACCAAGTTTGTGGCGACCGGTTTTCCGGGTATTAATTTCCAGAAAATGGCCCTTGTGCTCACCAGCCCCAGGATTACTGTTAGCTGATGAGGCACCAACTTGATACAGGAATTCCAAGCAAAAAGCAAAATATGTAGTACAAGACCATTCTGGCCTGTGAGTATAATAATTTGGTTTCTAGTGGTTGATGGTGGAAGCGGTTTGTGGATCATCAGCGTCTATGGGACTCCATTTCCCATAGGAACAGCTGACCAGGCTAACTCCTATCCTCGTGAGGCTGCTATCACCATTGCTTAGGTTCCGGGGCTGTCATCACGGTCGCTCCTCTCCGCGCAAGAAATCTGGCCAAGACAATAGCCAGGGACAAGCCAGTGAGTACTTTTGAATGTACTTGCAAACATTATGAACACGGGTATAATATAACAACAATAATTCTGTACTGAAATATTTTATGATCATGACGTCAATCGCAAAAATAGTAAAATCTCTGATGCATGCAAGCAAGTTATTTATGGATATGCAATAACATAACAGTGATAAAATTATAAAATAAATAACAAGCATGCCACAGTCGGGCGTCTCAGTGACACCACATAAAGGGCTTATAAAATAAATGCCACAGTCGGGCGTCTCAGCGACACCACATAAAGGGCCGATAAAATAAATACCACAGTCGGGCGTCTCAGCGACACCACATAAAGGGATTATAAAATAAATGC
>NC_041389.1:438144406-438266962 GCF_002162155.2 Triticum dicoccoides | reverse complement strand
GAGCGTCTCAGCGACACCACATAAAGGGCTTGTAAAATAAATGCCACAGTCAGGCGTCTCAGCGACACCACGTAAAGGGCTTATAAAATAAATGCCACAGTCGGGCGTCTCAGCGACACCACATAAAGGGCTGATAAAATAAATACCACAGTCGGGCGTCTCAGCGACACCACATAAAGGGCTTATAAAATAAATGCCACAGTCGGGCGTCTCAGCGACACCACGTAAAGGGCTTGTAAAATAAACATTCTTAGTGAATATCGAGGAGGTAAAACCGTCCTAGGGATACTCAATACTTCAAAAAGGGTTAGTCCATAATAATCATAATCATCATAAGTCACTAATCATGATCCATGTTCTGGTTTAGCATTTTTCTCCTCCGAAGACTGACACTAAGACCGACACTTGACCCATCCCAGACTGTAATCCTTAACCATGGATACGGCTATTCGAATAGGTTTTAATCTCTACAGAGGGTGTACTCTTTACCCACGAGTAACGGATTCCTTTAGTCCATCAGGACTAATTCCGTCTACGGTCTTTTAATTGGAAACACACCTATCTGCACACACCAGCCCAACTTACCGGTGTCTGGAATCACCCACGACACCCGTTAAGCGAAACTCTAAGTGGGGAGGGTACAACCTCGACGTAACATGGGATCACAAAATTTATACCGCGTGCAAACTGGGGGAGCTACCCCTTCGGCTACAACCGAAACACCCATGCTCCCGGACCAGGTGGCATGCCTACCGGATGCCTTCGGTATCTTCCACCATGGCCTCTCTGTACGGTGTGTGCTAGGAAAGGGGTTGACAATTTACTGAACCGTACCCTACCTATGGCAGGGACAAGTGGCAGTACAAAACAAGTATGGGGGTTACCGGAACAAGACTCGATCTACGGTCGACTTAGGAGGTTTAGATATTCCCTGCATGATTAGCATAACAATATATACTTCAACCAACAGATAGAAACACCACGCGACATACCCCCTCATGCCATACCGGACACGACCGTCTCGACAGAGGACTAGGAACAAGACCGTGTCTAGCCAAGACAGAGGCCTTCCCGGCTTCCCTTTCGGTATGCATGAAAGGCATATGACGGTGATTTCCATCACAACCATATCACTCCATTAGCATGAAAATCATTAATATGCACTCATGAGGAGGAACACATCATCACATAAAATTACGTATGCCTGTGTAGGGTGGTGTTGTCACCGTGTTCAAACAATGCACACAATATTATGCCAGGGTTCAGAATGCTTGCCTTTAAGTCGTGGGGAGGCAAGGTGCATTTCAAAACTCTTGAAAGCTTTCTCCTCCCTTCAAAAAAAAATCCTATTTCAAAATATATTTGAATTAACACACAATTTCAAAACAGCACAAAAAGTTGTTTAATTTTTTTCAAATAAACCTTAAAATAAACTAGACAATATTTGAGAGAGGTAGGAAAAAGAATAAACTCATTTGGAGTTGTATTTAAAAAGTTAAGCTGAGTCAAAGTTTTGGTTAAAATCTGTTAACTAAGATAAAACAGGAAAAAAATGATTCGAATATATACGTACACGTCGAAAGCGTATTCTGGAAACACGTTTCCACTTATCCAGCGTGGACCGCGCCTGAGTCACTAACAGTGGGCCCGCCTGGCCCACTGTTCAGGTTTGACTGGTCTTCCCTCCCCTCTTCTTTCTCTGTCCGAGCGGGGCGGAACTCCGGCGAGGCTCGCCGGTGAACGATGGCACCGTTCGGGAAACCGAGGCCACCCGAGGTCTCAGGGGATCGAGGCGATCCTACCGGTGGTCGCTTTGGTCTCTGGGGTGGACGGAGCTGCCGGCGGCGAGCTCCGCAGCGGACGGTGGCCGTCGGGCAAAGTGAGTTTTTGGCTCCGGCGGTCCCTGACCAAAATCGAGCAGGGGGATGGACTCACGAGAGGGAGAGGGGGTTCCTAGTGAAGAGAGTGGAGATGGGGAGGCCTTGGTTGCGCCGAACGGAGCCGAGAGGCGGCGGTGGCCGAACTGGCCGGAGTGGGGGAAGACGGCCTCTTCCTCTCCAATTGACGGCAACGGGGGCACTAGGAGTACGGTGTGAGGCTGCTTCTGTGCTCGGAGGGGCTCGAGGGGCTTCCTTTTATAGCGCTCCCACGTCGGTTCGCGGAGGCAGTGGATGAGCTCGTCGGCGACCGCCGTTCTGTAGCTTGCAGGGCATCGTGGCGGGGCTGGGGATGGCGGCAGGAGCTAGTGGACGAGCGGGTACTGCTCCAAGGGCGAGCTGGCGAGAGGGCGTGGCTCGGGCAGCGCCGACCAGTGCAGGGGCTGTCGGGCGGCAGTGGCGGCTAGCTGCTGGCTTGCCGGAGACGTGGCGAGGGCTGCGGTGCTCGTGGGGAGCAGAAGGGGACGTGACGTGTTGGCTGCGGTCGGCCAAGGGCCACAGTGGGGGCGGGGCGAGACGCGGCGGCTCGGTTGCGACATGTGCAAAACGCGCGCTCTGGGCGCGCCCAGAGCACGCACGGGACGTGCTCCACAGAATGCTAAGGCATGTTAGGGGGCTCTAAACCACAAGAGGGTTAGCAGGGTGGGGTTATAGGCTAGGGCAAGTCCATGGGACATGCTGGTCTGGTCAGGGGATCAAGTTCATAATGTAAACAAAAACTCATGCCAAATCTGTCCATGCTCTCAAGGTGTTTGACAAAATGACAAAGTCACCTAGGGGAGTGGCCAAATCTCCTAGAGTGGGGTCTCTTTAGATGAAAGAGAGGGTGGTGAGGTTAGTTTGACAAATGAGGAGACTTGCTAGTGCAAGTTTTGCAAAACTTCAATTCTGGACAGGGAGTAAATGGCATCATTACATGAACCAAAAATGTCCCAAAGGGTGCATGCTCCTGGACTTAGAGGTTTTGTAGGGTTGTCTATAAGCAGGTGAAAGCACAAGGTCACTAGAGCAAAAATAAATAGGGTTGCAGTAGAAAACACAAGGCTGGACCAGAATGAAAAAGAGGTTGATTCACTCAATTTTTCCAAAGAACATCATTAGGTTTTTGCATAAAGTTGGATGGCATGCTACCACTGACATCCCATAATTTTGGTGGAGGCTTTAAAGAAATATTTAAATAGGCTGTAGTGCAAAAATGCCCACTGGACCAGATTTGAAAAATAGGTGTAGAACTCAAAATATGCAATGAATGAAATATATTTTTGCATAAAAGTGATTTAGAAACATCACATGACATCTCCAAATTTTGGTTGGAATTTTAGTTAAATTTATCAAATGGTGGTAGTTCAAAAAGAGCTCCAAAACTGATGAAAGTCATTTTAAGGAATATTGCTCAGGAAGATATAATTCAATAAATAAAGCTCTACTGATTAAAAATTGTTATATTGAGAGAGCATAGAAATCCAATACATTTTTGGAAAGTTTCCACTTGGGTAAAACTCCTCAATATTTAAAGGTTCTGAAATCAACAGAAAATCTAGAAGGCAAATTTTTTAAACTCCTGGCAAAATTTTAGTAATTAAAACATGGTTAAATTTTTGGGGTGGTACAACACCTAAGGAAAGCCACTTTGTGGCGGTCAAGCAAATCTTTTGATATTTGGCTTATACCCCAAACTTTGGCTTATGGTACTCAAGAGGAGCCAACTTTGATCTTTTGGGCTATACAGACTCAGATTGGGTGGGAGACAAAGTGGATAGGAAGTCCACCTCTGGAGGGTGCCAATTGCTTGGTTACTCTTTAGTGAGTTGGTCTTCTAAGAAGCAAAGTTGTGTATCTCTCTTGTCCACCGAAGTGGAGTATGTGGCTGCCGCTAGTTGTTGTGCTCAACTTCTATGGATGAGGCAAACTTTGAAGGATTACGGTGTCACTTGTGACAAAGTGCCTCTTTGGCATGACAATGAAAGTGCCATCAAGATCTCTCTCAACCCGGTGCAACACTTCAAGACGAAGCATATTGAGATTCGGTATCACTTCATTCGAGATCACATTAGGCGAGGGGAGATCAAGCTCAAGTATGTCAACACTAATGATAACCTTGTAGATATTTTCATGAAGCCCTTGGATGAAGCAAGATTTCGTGAGTTAAGGCATGAGCTAAATATCATTGATTCGAGCAATGTGGTTTGAACCCTTGCACACCCCACCATACTCATCATGCTATCTTGTCTGGGTGTAGGCATGGACATAGGGGGTGTTGTTCTCTCAATGAACTTTCCCTCCCCCCATTATGCATAAATAGATCAACTCTTTCACATTAGCCATTTTTGATGGTACATGTGCTTCAAAGACGATTCTTGGTCATGGGCCCAAGGATAATTCTTCGTGGTGCCATACCAAGTGACTCATACATAGGTGGCTCCGGCCACCGCCCTCTCTTCCTGAGAGTTGTGGTTCGTGTTTTAGTCTTCGTTGTCCTTTGTCCTCTCTTTGTGCCATGCGTGTGTTGTCGTTGGGGCTTGCCTCTTGTTTGTCCGGTGTCTTGAAGGTTGATTTGCAATTGTCGTTTCCCTCTCTCGTGCGAAACTTGCATTTTCTTGGGGGTACGGTACTACCGTGGCGAGCCACGGTACTGCCGTAGGGGTTGTTTGCTTTGTGCGTGCGCAGTTGCATCCCAGGGGCACGGTACTACCACTTCCATCACGACAGTAATTTTTTACTGCCGCTAGAAGAGCGGTACTACCGCCCAGCGAGCAGTACTTCCGCCCTGGCGGTACTACCGCGATGACCCGCGGTACTACCGCGCCCACGCGAGCGGGTGGGAGTTAAGAGCGGGGAAGGGGGAGTTCTAACTCCCCCATACCCATTCATCTCTTTTCCCCACCCTATCTCTCTCTCCTGCCCAAGAACGGTGCCGAAGGCCCTCGCTGGATCTCCGTCTCCGGCTGCTCTCCTCGGATTCCGACCAGGTGGATCGTTCCCCACCTCGCCCTTGCCATGGACCAAGGTTTTTCCCCAAGTTCCTCGTATTTTCTTCCGTTCTTGTGCTTCTAGGTCTTGGGGAGATGCATGTGTTGTTCATGAGATTTTTGGCTAAATTGTGCAAGAGGGATTTGTAGGAGAGTGGTAGTGTAGTAGGCATGCTTTTTGGATTGACACAATAGTTCAGTTTGATCAACGGTAGTACCGATCTAGTTTTGCGGATGTTCTAGATCTAGATCCACTGGTTACTGTGGCATCTTTGATCCGTGCGGTACTACCACTCCTCCTGGAGCAGTACTACCGCATCCACTCTTGTAGCCCGCTCTGTGCGGTACTACTGCTCCTTGGTGTGGTACTACCGCTCCAGGCGCAGTACTACCGTGCCACCCCGTCATGGTACTACCATGGCTGGCGCGGACGTAATTTTTTACATCTGTACGCCGGCCTGGTACTACCGTAGATGCAAAGTTTGCTATTTTACCTTTCCAAATCTCTTGCTTACTTGTTTCTTTTGGCTTTGGCCTTGGCATTTGCATTGATCCTTCTTGTTTTTCGTGTGTGTTCTTGTGCTTTGTGTCTAGGTGGTGGCTCCGATTCCCATGTTCTTTGCTCAAATCCCAGTCGTGACATAGGGTCAAAGCGGCTGCGCAACCAAGGTGAAGCTCCAGAGGGCTCCAATGCGTCCCAACGCTGAACCAAGCACACTGCCACCAAGCAGAGGGAGCCCACCATGGGCATGGATGAGATACCTATGGCCGAGTTCATTGTTCGCAGGAAGATCAACCCCTATGTGAATCCCCGTGCCAACTTCAGAGGGAATGATCTGTTCTGGACCAAGCAGTAGAACCTTATCTATCTAGATGTGATCAAGGCCAAGCAGAACGTCTATGTGGAAGTTCACTGGATTGACATGAATCACATGAGACATGACAAGCACCGTGGCTATTTTGGAGAGCCTTTGGATCTGGTGGAGCAGTTCGGCATTGAGCACATGCTTACCTTTCACCTGGACTTTGACCCAGACATTGTGGCTCAGTTCTTTGCTTCGGTCCACTTCGATTTTGATGAAGGAAGGACCATCACATGGATGACCAATGGCCAACGGATGACTGCTAAGTGGAAGGATTTCATGGATTTGCTTCACATTCCAAATGCGGGGCTCGACACGCCCGTTGGGGTTCACCCTCATGCCAAATCTGAGTCTGCCAACAAGAACAAGCTCCTGCCCTTCCTTGTTGAGAAGACACTTGCTAGCAAGAACAAGGTGTGGGTGCTGAACTCCTTCCTTGACATCATGCATCGGCTCTTCCGCAACACCCTCTTCCCACGCATTGGTGACATGGGCCAGGTGCATGCCTATCTTGTGGATATGATGGTCATTTGTGAGGATGCGTGTCAGACTCAGACTCAACCACTTGATGTCTCACATATCATGTGGTGCGAGCTTCAGTTTTCGGTGTTCAACCATAAGGTCCCCATCTATGGGCCTTACTTGTTTCACTTGATCTCCAAGACTTGGGAGAAGCTCTATCCCGATGATGAGTTTGTTGCCCCTGGCTGGATTCGTCATGAGCCCATCAAGCTCCACATCAAGAGCCAATGGGCTAACACCACCACCAGTGCTGAGGCCGCGGCTGCCACAATGGATGTGGATGAGGATGAGATCGAGGAGGAGGAAGCTGATGAGGACAGTTCTGATGGATACACCCCTCCCACTACTGATCCCTCTTGCAAAGAAGTTGAAGATGAGGATGAAGAAGTTGTTCTGCATGCAGACCCAGGGTCAGTACAGGGCCCATGTTGCTCAGAAGGAGAGTTGCTGTCGCGACAAGAGGATCTTGAGGGCGTATGGTGAGGAGGTGTCTAGCGGATCCAAGAAGCACATCACCCTCGAGGCTGCCTGGATGGCTAAGCAGGGCTTCAAGTGGACTGATTTTGAGGAGGATACCATTCCCGCTGCTGAGACCGACAAGGAGTCGTTCTCCACCTGAGCTACCACCTATGTCGTAGGTGTCCTATCTGCCTTTTTGGTGTCTTGATGCCAAAGGGGGAGAGAGTGTAGGATTTGTGTGTCATGTGTCGTGTGTTTCGCCTTGTCGCTTTGCCTTCGGTTTGTTGAACTTCGTTTTCTTTGGTTTGGTTTGCGCTTGTGAGATTAAGTTCTATCATATGGTGTAAGGCATATGCACTCTTTCATATCTTTTGTCATTGTTACTTAGACATATCTACCATCTTGCCTACTTGCTTAGTGTTGATTATACTGTTGCAAGAGATGCCATGTCTATAAAATATAGGCGGAGTGTTGATCGTAGTATGTGTGCCATGCAGTCCAAAGCACATATCTAGAGTGCACATATCTAGGGGGAGCCCGTCTATATGTTATAGATTGTGGGTTTGCCGTTGCCTCACTTTATACCCCTATGTGAAAATCCCGTATTGTCATCAATCCACCAAAAAGGGGGGGGGGGATTGTAAGGGCATATCTATCCCTTAGGAGTTTTGGTGATTGATGACAATGCGTTTGCGGACTAATCGTGTGCATTGAGCTTTTTCAGATATATCATGTCTGAACACAAGACGATTTGATGCCCCTCGAAGACTATTGAAGACGGCGTTTCGCTACGTTTCTTTTTCGGTGGATTTGAGTCATAGGAAAGCCGTACTATTAAGAGTTGGTCCATGTTGGAAAGGTTTGGGTGGAATCTCACGTACACATGTTCCTTTTGCACCGCCTTTCCTTTGGCTCTTTGGAGCTTCCTCCGTCTCACCGTGTCTCTGCAGAATGAAGGACTCCTAGTGTTGCTGTTCAAAGGCTGGCAGTAGTACTGCTCCCCAGAGTGGTACTACCGCAGGCCCTAGCGGTAGTACTGGCCCCCGGCACGGTAGTACCGTAGGCGCCCACGGTAGTACCGCTCCTCCTGAGCGGTAGTACCGTGAGCTCTGGCCAGGCGCTGCTGCGCAAGCGGTAGTAGGGGCGGATGTAATTTTTTTTACATCCACGCCCTACGCCGTAGTACAGTTCTCCGGCGCTGTAGTACCGTGAAGCCTGGCCAGGCACAACGGCATGAGCGGAAGTAGGGGCGGATGTAATTTTTTACATTCACGCCCTACACGGTAGTACTGCACCTGGTTTGCGGTAGTACCGTGTCGGACTTTTGCATAGATATAAACTCAGCGGAGGTAGTCACGGATGTAATTTTTTATATCCGTGCCTACCGTACCTAGACTGTGCCTGCCTTGCGGTAGTACCGCATGGGGTCACGATAGTACCGCGCCAGCGGTTCTACCGTCCCCTGTCGATGCTCATCAGAATGAGTCCAGGCCCTGCCGTGCCCACGGTAGTACCGCGAGCCTCCGCGGTAGTACTGCAGGTCCGTGCAGTAGTACCGCTCCTGGTGGGGGGTAGTACCGCGGGTCGCGGGCTGAGTAGTTGGGTAATGGTTGGAAGTGTCCCGTGACTATAAAAGGGGTGTCTTCTTCCTCTAGTTGACCACCTCTTCCATTCCTAAGCTCCATTGTTGATCCAAGCTCCATTTTTGCCCGATCCCTCTCCCTAGCCAATCAAACTTGTTGATTCTCCAGGGATTGGTTGAGAAGGCCCCGATCTACACTTCCACCAAGAGAAATTTGATTCCCCCCACTAATCCCTTGCGGATCTTGTTACTCTTGGGTGTTTGAGCACCCTAGACGGTTGAGGTCACCGCGGAGCCATAGTCCATTGTGGTGAAGCTTCGTGGTGTCGTTGGGAGCCTCCAATTAAGTTGTGGAGATTGCCCCAACCTTGTTTGTATAGGTTCGGTCGCCGCCTCCAAGGGCACCAATAGTGGAATCACGGCATCTCACATTGTGTGAGGGCGTGAGGAGAATACGGTGTCCCTAGTGGCTTCTTGGGGAGCATTGTGCCTCCACACCGCTCTAACGGATACGTACTTCCCCTCAAAAGGAAGGAACTTTGGTAACACATCCTCGTCTCCATCGGTTCCCCTTTTGGTTATCTCTCACGTTTACTTGTGCAAGCTTTATTGTGCTCTATCCTTGCTTGCTTGTGTGCTTATTGTTGTTGCATCATATAGGTTGGTCACCTAGTTGCATATCTAGAGAACCTACTTTGATGCAAAGTTAATTTCAATAAAGAAAAGCTAAAAATTGTTAGTTGCCTATTCACCCCCCTCTAGTCAACTATATCGATCCTTTCAACTATGCATCCGTATACCAACCTCAAACAAACGGCCAAATCGAATGGGCCAATGGTCTGATCATGAGTGGTATTAAGCCCAAACTAGTGCGCTCTTTGCGAGAATCAGACAAGCACTAGGTTGAGGAACTCGATTCCATACTCTGGGGACGCCGGACCACGCCCAATCGAACGACTGGATACACACCTTTCTTTATGGTTGTCGGATTCGGGGTTCCGCCAGACCCTTGAGGTTCGAACACTGGGGTGCGCGCGGAGGTTTCGCCTTCTACCTACCTGTTCCTCACCGAATCGCTAAGATCTAAACTACAAGAAGAACAACGCAAGAGACACAGGGTTTATACTGGTTCAAGCCACCATTGTGGTGTAATACCCTACTCCAGTGTGTGGCGTGGTGGATTGCCTCTTGGGCTGATGATGAGCAATACAAGGAAGAACAGCCTCGCGAGGGTCTGTTCTTGTGGTGGTGCTGTCCCTTTGGAGGGGTTGATTCTAGCTGCCTATCTTATCACCAGATTCCTATCCAGATCTCTCTACCTTGTGGGTGGCTAGTCCTATTTATAGGCGAAGGCCCTGGGCCTCTTCCCAAATATTGAGCGGGAAGGGCGCCAACAATTGGCCAATTTGAAGGGGAACATCTAGTACACTTATCCTGACTAAAGTTGGTCCTCGCCTGTCAAAGGCTCTGGTGGTGACGCCGACTTGGGATCCACGGTGACCTCCATCCTACCGTTGGACTGGTCTCGGTCTTGTTGCATCGAAATGGATGCCTTTGCTTGATGCCCTCGCCTGCGCTTGCTCCCCTTACACCAAAGAGGAAAGAAGGACACTGCGCGGGCTGGCGCCCTTGGTCATCATGGCTTGCGTCATGGGCACCTCGCGAGGTACCCCGCCTTGAACTCTCCGCCTCCTCGTGAGCCAGCCTGACGAGGCCGTGCCTGAGGAAGCTCCTTGTTGTCCGCCCCGCGAGGCTTGGCCCCTCGCGAGGGTCTTGAGCTTGTGTTGATGAAGATGGGCCGTGCTGGGCCCCCTTGAGCCACGCCGCAGGCCGCTGGCAGGCAAGTCTGGGGACCCCCGTTCCCAGAACACCAACAGTAGCCCCCGGGCCCAAGGCGCGCCCGGACTTGGCCGAGCAGAGAGGCGAAAGGGCAAGTGCGAAGCGTCGCGGGCCATAACAGCCTGCGGCCTTGGGCACCGCGTGGCGGTTGATTGGACGTGGGCGACACTGTTCCCCCACGCCTCCACATTTGGTGCCAGGCTAGGCGGACTTGCAGTTGTACACAACCACTCCCCTTTCCGTTGCTCGTGCGCCCTCTATCCTTCCTCCTCTCGAACTCCAGCTTCTGCTTCGAAGCCAATCTCGAACCTTTCCTCCCCCCTTCCGTCGCCATGGCTCCGACGAAGAAGGGGAGAGGGAAGGGACCCATGCCTTCGCCTCGCTTGCCACCGCCGGCGGCCCCCGCCGTGGATCGGTAGATCATAGTCAATCAAGAGGGCTTGGGCAAGGTCAGCTCGGCCCTGGCCACCATCTTTAACGAATGCAGGAGGACGACGGCCTGGCCCGCGTCTCGGTTCTCCATCGACAGGATAATCACCGAGGTTCCCTATTTCGTCGATGCCCTGTGGGCGGGGCTAATCCCCCCTTCTCCAATTTCTTCAACGTCGTGCTCTCCCATTATCAGATCCACATGATGCATCTGGGTCCCGACTCCATTACTCTTCTGGCGGTCTTCGCCTTCGTTTGCGAGGCTATGGTTGGCATCATCCCTTCGGCTGCCCTATTGCGCCACTTCTTCGCTCTGCACCTCGTCGACCCCGCCCAATGCTCGGGATGCGCGAGCTTCATCGCTGCACCCGAGATGGCGGCCTCAGGGATTGACTTTGGTCTTCCTCCGCCCGCGCCTGGGTTCCACGAGCGGTGGCTGTATGTGGACGTGGGGGTGCCCAGCCCCTGCTATCGAAGCCGACTTCGCCTGCTGTCGCCAATTCGGGCTGGAGCCAGGAGACGCTCACAAGCCCCCAGCTCTTCTTCGTCTGGCGTCGCTTCGAGTGCTTGAGATCTCTTGATGTGACGGCGCCCAAGGTGGTGAAGGAGTTCCTGCTACGCCGGGTCGCCCCTCTCCAGCGCCACTCCCGCCGAATATTGGCCTTCAACGGGCGCGGGGATCGCATGAGGCTCCAGGAAGAGGACCTGACGCCTGAAGCGTTGAGGAAGGTACTCTTGGTTCTGACCGGGGACCCCAACCCTGGCAGCATCCAGCAAGGGGGGGCCTTGCTGTACCTCTATTCGGGTAGGAGAGACTTCGTGAATCAGATGCCCGTTTTCGGTGAATGGGGACCGCGCCCCGTCGGCCTCCAGGGGCCTCGCGAGAATCCAGTGACGGTGGCCGCCCTCTCAGTTGGCCGAGGCGACTCTTCCTCAAGTGGCGGAGCAGGGAGGCATGAGCCTCCGGAGGCCGCGGGTGCCCCCGTCGAGGCGATAGCATCGGGCAGCGCTCAGGAGGGAGCGGCCCGTGAGGCCCATGCTACCGGGGCTGAGGGCGGCGAGCAGCCGCCTGCCGCGCATGGGGCCGAGGCCTCCGAGGCCCCGGCCGCTTTCCTTGGTAGGGCGACCGGCGGCGTGCATCAGGCAGACACCCCTGACGCAGGCCGCCCTGATGCTTCCTCTTCATCACAGGCTGACCCCTGCGCTCAACTCTTGGGCCGCTTCTGCGTGGACTTTGGGGCCCTCCGGAAGAGAAGGGAGGCCCTGGGCGACGATTACCCTTGTCGCCTGCTGAAGCGTAGAAAGTACTTCGCCATTGATGACTAAGTCTTCTCCCTTCCTAGCTCCAGATTCTTCTGCTGCCCTTCCCGATCCTTGCTCCGTAGGGCCCTTCCTCCCGAGCTCATGGAGATGACTGAGGAGCCATCCCCCTGCTTCCGCCTTCTCCATCATCTCCGGTCACTTAGAGTAGTAGACCCCTTGTGGTGAGGTCGGTCGAAGAGACGAATAGCCCCGAGGCGCAACGTGGCCCCGCGCGCCTCGTGGCCTTCCTTCGCGAGCCTTCTCGGGGTCCAGCCAGCCTGCCATGGGCTTCTCGTCTGGTCATGGATCGCGATTGGCTGGGGTACTCCCAGCATTCTTCACTTGGGGATGGATTGGCCCCAGGCTGGGCTTCTGGCAAGGCGCGCCCGATCGCCTCAAGGGTGCCAGCCCCCAGCCCCCTGCCCGGAGGGGGAGCACTATTCTGTGCCCCCCGGCGCTTGCTTGGGGCGATGACGACGCGGAAGACGTACTCGAGCGCACTCGGGAGCGTCGCGCTCTTCGCCAAGGGTTCCTTCGGAGGGCGGCTGACGCGGTGAGCTTGCTTGGTGAAGAGCTTGCTGATGAAGACGCGCGCCTTGAGGCCGAGGGCCTGCGCTTGGTTGCGGAGAGGCGCGAGCTGGAGGCGGCAGTCACCCTCGTGCGCCGCCAATGCGACCTTGACGATGGGGAGGCCGAGGCATCGCTGGCGGCCTCTTGGGTGGCCAGTTCCCAGGCCGTCGAGGAAGCCCGGGAAGCTGACCAGCGGCGAGAGGCGACGGAAGAGCGGGCACGGGAACTCCTGGCCTGGTGCCGCTCACTGGAGGAGCAGGTGGAGCTGCGCGAGGCGGCCCTCGCATCGACGAAGGTGACTTCTGGTGACCCATCGGAGCTCCGGAAGCGTGAGGAAGCGCTGACGCTGGAAGCTGCCGAACGCGCACGTGAGTATGAACGCCTGGAGAAAATGGAGCGCCTGTTGACACGGGAGGAGGATGATGTCGCTGCGCGGGAAACCCATGTCTTGGAGGAGATCGGACGTCGGGTGGCAACGGCGCGCTCGAACCTCGAGCGCGAGTTTGAGGAGAGGCTGGAGTTGATCCGGACCGAGGCTGAAGGCAGGACCACAACCCTGAGGACCAAGCTAGAAGAAACGATGCGGCGGGTTGATGCTTTGCGGGCCTCACTCGAGGTGGTGTAGGGGGAGTCGACTACTTCCCGTGCTGAGGTGCTTCTTCTTCGCCAACGGCTGGACGTGGCTGAGGCCGTTGCACGCCAGAATGCGGACGAGATACGCCAGCGGCGGCTCCTGGAGCATGAGCACGCCCCCATGCTTGCCACGCTTCGGGAGAGAGCTAACACGGCCTTGGGCAACATCTGCAAAGCGGCCGTCGGTGCGCCGCACGCAACCAACTACGCCGGCAACCTTCAGTTCTTCTCCGACATCGTGACGCAGCTGGAGGCGCGGTCGGTCAGGGCCAACAGGTTGGTGGAGGAAAAGAGCCGCGCCCTGCTCGGGCGCGCCTTCTCTCGTGTCCTCAGCCATCTCCAGAACATGGATCCTCACTTCGACTTTGACGCTGCCATCGCCCCAGTTCCCCAGGCCGTCCGGGGTGACCTGGCGGACTGGGTGGAAGACAACGTGGACACTCTTGTCAGGGCCTTCGCTTCAGACGATGATGACGCGATCGTGGCCGCCGACAAGGGCGGCGTGGTGAACGGCCCTGACGCCGCTGGCGACAATGCAGAGGGCGATGGCGAGGCCAGCGACAGTTCGGGTGGTGCTCCTGAGGATGCATTGGGGGATTTATCCGACTGGCCGCGCATTGCTCCTGTTTCCTTACCCTGCATGAATAGAACTCAAGCTTTTCGACCTGCCGATTGTAAGAGCATTTTGGGAGGGGGTGCCCCTCATGTAAAGCTTATGTTCAACATACTAGTGGGTGCTGTATCGCCCACGTGCCCGCGCCAAGTGGTTGGCTAGGTGAAGAACCGGGTGGCTAGTTTACCTTTGTCCCGTGAGGGTCCTGAGATAACACGCGGGAGGCCGTGGTGTCTCGAATGCCTCTTGATCGAATCCATAGGATCTGCAGTGAAAAAGCCTCCTGAGAGGGTATGGTGGCGGCAGTCTGGGTTGCACGCAAGCTAGGCCTGACCCGGATCGCGAGGGGCTCACGAGGGGAGGCAGCTGAGGAGAGGTCATAACCGAAACGCGAGAGATTGCTCAAACGAGACTAAGCACCCCTTCCCCGAACACACGCAAATCTCAAATTCGAATCCCACTTAAACCCAGCGGGGGAAAGCAACAACCAAGGGAAAAGCAACGAAGGCAGAAAAAGGCCGCGTCCGGCACCTAGTCTAGTCTTGGACGTCTTCTCACCAGCACGGAGCTAAGTGCTGCCACTGGGCGTGGGAGGGAGCCCCAGGGCCTGAGGCCGGCACCCCTGGAACTCCGGGGCGTGTACAGCCCCACTCATTATTACGTGAGAGTGTCACGGGGCGGCGAGCTTCACAGGCACTGGGCCTTCTTCATAGGTACCGGCCTTGCTTCATATCGCCAGACGAGGGCCCCGCCTTGCCCCACACTCTAGTGCCATCAATGATGACCGGAAACCAGGACGCCGCCGATGGGGTAGATCGGTCACCAGCGGTTCCCCCGACGACCACGGGTCCTCCGCCAGGGGCAGGCCCTGAGGCGCCTCCCCAGCGGAGGGCCTACCTCCTGGGAACGCCTTGCTTCGAACGCCGCGGTGGTGATGTCGGATCCCGGCCCCTCTCCTGCAGCCCCCGATGCCCTCCTGCTGAGGGGCAGGAGGCTGCGGGAGCGGGGCAGCTGCTTGCTGTGGCGACCTGCACCTCCTGCGACCCATGATTAGCGTATGCCTGCTCCTCAGGAATTAGTGGTACCCGATAATCGTCGCTTCCAGCACGGCCGGCGGGGCCGTCCCGGGACTCCTGGAAGAGCTCAGCTTCTGGTGCCTCGTCCCCCCAGCTCGGGCTGAGGAACAAGCCTTGTTCGCCCTCGCGCGGGTGCCCTTGGTCCAACATGCGGGGCAAGTACTCTTCGGGGGCCGCCACCCCGAAGGCCACGTCATAGTGCTCCACGCGCCACGTGCTTGATATGCCAACCTGGGGGTGGTAGCGCGGCAGCCCACTGGGGCCGTGGGTTGCGACGAGTCCTTCCTCGCTGGCGGGGAGCAGAGTCAGTGCAGCCGCCGGCCCGGTGCTGACGGCTTCATCGGTGTTGGGGTAGCCTTGGAGCCCGCGGGCGTGCGTGGGGCCCCCGCGCGGGCTGCTCTGGGCCTGAGACGGGAGTTGAGTGCAGAAGGGGTGAGCCCCCGAGGCGGTGAAGCCCAGAAGCTCTGCCACCCACTCTAGCAGCACGTCACGGCCGCCTTCCATTAGCCTACACTACAGCAGCTCTCGGGCCACCATGAGCGCGGCCCTTTAGTTCGCCTGCTCCCGACGAGTGTACGGCGCCGTGGCCACGGCGTGGTTGGAGGCTCTTGCTGTCGACCGTGTCTATCACGGTGTGAGAGCTGTCGGGGTCTGTCCGCGTCGCCCATGGCCCGCAGCGCCCTGCGTACCACAAGCTTCCTAGGGCGTTGGGTCGCCTGGGGCGAGCGGCTCTGCGCGGGCGGGCCAAACAGCCCAGCGGGCGGGGTTGCCCGCTTGGTTGCCGGACATGGTGGTGACGATGCGGCGGGACACGGAGTGGCGGAAGGTGGATCCCGGCGCACCCCAACCTGGTGCGCCAAATGTCGGATTCGGGGTTCCGGCAGACCCTTGAGGTTCGAACACTGGGGTGCGCGCGGAGGTTTCGCCTTCTACCTACCTGTTCCTCACCGAATCGCTAAGATCTAAACTACAAGAAGAACAACGCAAGAGACACATGGTTTATACTGGTTCAGGCCACCATTGTGGTGTAATACCCTACTCTAGTGTGTGGCGTGGTGGATTGCCTCTTGGGCTGATGATGAGCAATACAAGGAAGAACATCCTCGCGAGGGTCTGTTCTTGTGGTGGTGTTGTCCCTTTGGAGGGGTTGATTCTAGCTACCTATCTTATCTCCAGATTCCTATCCAGATCTCTCTACCTTGTGGGTGGCTAGTCCTATTTATAGGCGAAGGCCCTGGGCCTCTTCCCAAATATTGAGGGGGAAGGGCGCCAACAATTGGCCAATTTGAAGGGGAACATCTAGTACACTTATCCTGACTAAAGTTGGTCCTCGCCTGTCAAAGGCTCTGGTGGTGACGCCGACTTGGGCTCCACGGTGACCTCCATCCTGCCGTTGGACTGGTCTTGGTCTTGTTGCATCGAAATGGATGCCTTTGCTTGATGCCCTCGCCTGCGCTTGCTCCCCTTGCACCAAAGAGGAAAGAAGGACACTGCGCGGGCTGGCGCCCGGCTGGCGCCCTTGGTCGTCATGGCTTGCGTCATGGGAACCTCGCGAGGTACCCCGCCTTGAACTCTCCGCCTCCTCGTGAGCCAGCCTGACGAGGTCGTGCCTGAGGAAGCTCCTTGTCGTCCGCCCTGCGAGGCTTGGCCCCTCGCGAGGGTCTTGAGCTTGTGTTGATGAAGATGGGCCGTGCTGGGCCCCCTTTGAGCCACGCCGCAGGCCGCAGGTAGGCAAGTCTGGGGACCCCCGTTCCCAGAACGCCGACAATGGTGTACGGCGCAGAGGTCGTACTGCCCTGCGATATTATTCATGACTCAGCTAGAGTGCGCATGTATGAAGAGAAAGAAGCCGAACTAATTCAGCATGACGACCTAGATGTACTTGAAGTGGAGCGCGACTACCAAGGCGCATTCCACATTCTATCAACAACAGGCCAGGCGTTACCAAAGCAGAGAAGTGCGGGCTAAAACATACAATGTCAGAGAACTTGTTCTACGCCTCCCAGAGAAGAAAAAGGATAAGCTCAAACCTAAATGGGAGGACCCCTTCATAATAGATGAAGTCCTTGCTGGAGGAGCCTATCACCTTCGCAATGCATAGGATAACTGCCTTGAGCCGAACCCATGGAACGCCGCCCGGCTCCGAAGATTTTACGCATAGTTCGGCCTCCTTTGGTCTCTTTAAACTAGGATTTTTCTATTTTCTCTCCTCTTTTAATTTCCCCCCATTTCTTCTTAACTGTATGTCCAGATCTCGACCACATTGTTGGGAGTACAGATCTTTAAATGTATACACCCCACCATACATCGGGGCTTCTCTTAAAAGAAGCATTTTATTGAAAAGCTTACAAGCTTCTCTTGTCCCTACTATCTGTTGTTTCTGCCATTTTATGCACCTCTATGACTTAAGTTTTTGCCAAGCTGGGTTGCCTTGCTCCTGTGCTTACACCCTGTGTTCCCGATTGTTCGGCTAGGGTGTAAAAGGAGCACCTCTACGGTTGTTACAACCGGGTTATCTGGACTTGTACCTCAGACGGGTGAAGCCGAAAGCTAGCGTTCTTAAGGGAATAATTGGTCGGCACATATACAACATGCTGTTTCCGGACAAAATTATGAAATTGGTTGCCTGTACTTCAGATACGAGCCCAGCCCAAGGAAAGGAACCCCTAACGGAACTATTTTTCTTGGAAATGTTTCTTACTTAAACAGTAATATAACATAACTCCACCGAACACATTTTGTCTGTTCGAGCAATACAGCCGGATAGCCTGGTTTCCGACAATACTGAATGTTTCCTAGTCAAACATAGTATATGGAAACACTCCAACTTCTTGGTTCAGAGGTAGAAGCCGAAGGTCTGCGATGATTTTTTTTCCATAAAATTTGGCAGGAGATAAGTTTGGTCATAAAGTACATGGGTACATCGAATCAAACGCCTACTCCCTTTATACACCATCTAGTAGACTATCTAATTTACAATCTTGTTGTGAAAATTTCGCCGCTGTCATTACTTGGTCGTATACCAAGCTTACAGGAATTTCCTTCCCGTCAGGTCCCTGCAGTCCAACTCTAGCCATATGGTTCGGATCAAGACCAGTATAGCATGTCTTCACCATGTCCCATGCCTCTCGAGCGCCTTCACGACATGCGGACGTCTTCCACAACTCGAAGCGACGCTGGGCACCCTTGAATAGATCAGCCAACCCCTCCATACTTTCAGGAGGGACATCGTGCAGCTTTGCCAGCTCCTTCAGAATGTCGCTTTGTAGGCCATGCATTCCCTCTTCGGGGCGGCCGGTCAACATACCTGTATCAACCGAACCATAACATTCTGCATTATATGATTATATCAATAATACGGACGGTTCACAAGTCATACCGAATATGCCGCTCTTCAGCTTCTGGTTTTCCTGTTGTGCCTCCTAGAGTTGATCCTTTAAGCTCTTTATCTCTTCGGCCTGCTTCTTCACCTCTTCTTCTAGTTTTTTATCTGTGCCATAATACATTGGGCACTCTTTATTTCTTCAAGCTCGAAGACAACGACATTTAGCTGTGTCCGGCTTGTCTCGAGCTCTTGGGTCAATGCAATGTTCTTCTCCTTGAGAACCTGCAATCATCAAACGATCCTCAAATTGGCTTTGTCCACCCGCTTTAAGTCTCGGGGGTTACTACTATCCATCTACTAAGTTCTTAAAATTTGTACCACTGGTACGTGTTGGTTCTATACAAACGGTTTTAAACCCCTTTCCGCGACGACATTTGGAACCATTGCCAAGTGAGTGTGGGCGATAGGGCGTCCTTCCCACATGACCCAGAAACTGTCGGGGATATGGAGCCATGATCCATAGGCCTTTCAAAACGTAATCCTGTGTGATGCAGCACACACTAAATTCTTTCGCACATGTAGGGTTGGTGATTAAACATTTCTAATGATGCAGTGAAACCATACGGTGTGTCGTAATGAACCACTTGGGAAACAGTATGCAAGGCACACATGCCAACGTATGAACTGTGTGCAATATGTGCCCTATCACACACGAGTTTCTGCGGAACCCGTCTGCCATGCAAGACTCCATCGCACACGTTCTCCTAACATTTACCGTATGCGATAAGGTTCAATCACAAACAGTTCAGGAGCCCCTTCACACACATACAAGTGCTGTAGACCATTTGTGATTTGTTGTGTATCACCGACGGTTGCGGCTAGAGTGACGTGTGCTTTTCGTTTGGGATCCCACACGTTTCCTGAAAAAATTACGACTGGGATTGTATTTTACATTGGGCACGGTTTACTCTGAGTTCCCGTGTGCGATAACTTGATATCACAAACTGTTCCGGAGAGCCTACACACACGTAGTAGCACTGCAAATCATTTGCGATCTGTTGTGTATCACAGACGGTTCCGCTACGATTGACGTATGCTTTCTGATGTGGATTGCACACACTCATTTAGTTGAATCGTATGCGGAGCAATTGCTAGGTTAAAACAAAAATATCCCATTTTGAATTGGCATGCAAAAAGCAAATTCGGCACAATATTCAATTGAACAAATAAACAAAAATATCCCATTTTGAATCGGCACACATAAAGCAAATTGGCCACAATATTCAATTGAACAAATAAACAAGAATATCCCATTTTGAATCGGCACGCAAAAAACAAATTCGTCACAATATTCAATTGAACAAATAGTGTCCACAGGAAGAACATTCATCAGATTTTGCAACAATTGCAATTGAACATATGGTAGCTAAATTCCAATGATTTGTCCACACATATATGCATTACATAATTAATCATAGTGTACGAAATATGAAGACCTCATCAGATGGAAAACAATGGATCCATGCGTATATGTTTAGCCATAACTCTTACTCAATGTTTCAGGAGAAGGCATGCTAAAATCTTCATTATCACCAGTGGGATTGATGTAGTGATTCAGGCAGAAGTCGCTGATAAATCTCCGAACCATCAGCAATTCACCAGCCGGGAGCGGTTCAGGGGTCCTCGGTTCTAAGATGATTGCAGTATTTTTAAGATCAGAATGTGCCATATGAGTGGAGTAGAAGATATTAATTAAGACAGACTTACTGGTGCTAATTCGCAAGGATCATTACAACTATCAGTAGATTTGCAGATGGAGATCATGTGTCTGCAAACATAGTATCCACAAAGGTTGGTCCCTGCTTCTTGCTGAGGACACTGGAATTTTTTGTACATAATTAGTCATGTATTTGTCCTGTTAGGAACAACCTAACCGGTGTTAGATGTATTATGTTTTCTTTGGACAAAATAGAAAGAGGTTTATTTAGAAGCTTGAACATTTGACTAGCGTAAGAAAAGGTATTTGCAGACTATTGGATAAATTTTCCGAAAGTAACAGATTTCGGTGTGTTACCGAAGAAACGATCTCATGCTGCAGAGGTAGTTCCCTCTTGAACATGTTCCCTGGTTTAGTTTTCCACAATGCGAGCACACTTCAAATGAAGATGAATTTTGACAACATCAATTATTGAACCAGATATGAATGCAAATTAATTTCAACATCATAGAACTCAATACCTATCCATGAATTGCTAAAGATGCGTCAGATCCTGAGCATTTGTTGACTCGCTGAGAGAATCGATGTAGTAAACTATGTTCTTGTTTGGAACAATGCATACCAATATCTAGTGACGACTACATATTAAGAAAGCCATGAACTTACGAATTATGTCAAAATCTGAATCAGTTTATGCGTGGTTGTTTACTTGACTCACCTTTCATGATATGGCCAGAGAAATCATTCTGCATGGGACGTGTTTTCGAAGATACAGACGACCGTGTTGACGGACTAGTCCCGTTCGTCCTTACCATGTAATGTTGTGCCATTTGCTAATGTAGGATCTATGAAATACACACTCTCCCTTTTTCTTCTCTGCGCTTTCAATCCCCTAAGAGGAATAAAATTAAGTTAGCTGTTTAGCATTTACAACCTTGTATGGAGAAGTTGATTAGAGTTTGTTAAGTACTTACAAAATCAGGCATCTAACAAGAGTGGCATCAAGCTTGTTGAAGTTGAAGAAGAGATGTAAGTCCCCGAAACTCACATCAAATGAACCAGCATCGTGTCGGAAATGATCTCTATTGAAGTGTACTAGCAAACCATGAAGACCCGTTGACATTTGATCCATGCAATATTCATGTAACTTGTGGCAATTGGAGCTGCACTCATGAATTGCTAAAGATGCGTAAGATCCTGAGCGTTTGTTAACTCGCCAACAAGAAATGGCTGGCCATGGACGTAATTGCGTACTTCAAGTACGTTTGCTTCACTTTTAGCAAGCACCAATTCTACTTCTTCATCATCCATCTCGTCAGACATAATAGTACTCCCCGATTCGAACAACCCGCTGTTAATTTGGTTCTGGGCGAAACTCAGGAAAGGAGGATAAGCTTAAAACTAGCAACTTGGTATCAAGCTTTCTAAACATGTCATGCAATAATTTATAAAGTGTACAACTAATTTGTTAAGTTTGTGTGACTCAGGCGCCCGTGATATGTAAATCGACAGCAACTTATTGGAACAAATACAACTTATATGTACTAGTTAGAAGGTAGATAATTAACATATATATGCTCTCCATTATTTTTTAGCCAATTTGGGAACATACAAAACAAAATAGGAAGAGGGATTGCGAGGAAATATGCCTCACCACGATGGAGAGTAGTAACTAACAGGCTTCTTAATGCAAACCCAGCCGGACCATAGGAGATGCAAGGATTACATCATCGATATGCTCGAGGGTGGCCGGCGAGCAAACGAAGACGGCGAGGCGCGGGCAGCTGCGTGTTGGGAGCGACAGTGGAGGTAGGCTTGATGCCGAAGAGCGGGCACACGGCTGGGGTGAGCACGCCGGTGCCGGAGAGGATTCTGATGTGGATCTAGGGGAGGGGGAGCTGGTGATAGAGATTGGGTAGACTAGTTGAGTGAAACGCAGGCGGCCATGGGGGGGTGTTGGCGGCCTAGGTGTAAAGGGTGGAAAATATCCCTGGTCGCCGCGTGGAACGACCTATGCAAGCAGTTGCCTCTAAGCGCTCGTGTGTACAAAGAGAAAAACTTCGTTTGAAATGAAGACGTGAGTTCATTGTTTCGCCTCTAAATTTTTCCCACGTTAAGCAATCACCATTATACCACGGGTTTGATTTGTTGGCGCATTTCAGGTCTCGTGTGCTATATGTAAGACATTTTTTGGCATTTACCGTGCATTTTGGCATATAAATCAATTTCCTAGGCGGACTACATTTCCTGTCGAAAGGGATGAGGATTGTCGTTCAATCTGGGAGCATCCAACGATGCAGACGTACGATCCATGGGGTTTGGGCTCTGGCCAATCAGAACACACGACTCAGATTGCGCGCACAGCAAGGGGGGGCATCGGCCACGGTTTGGTAGGCACATGGCTTTCATGAGTGAATCGTGTGCTACTTGAAAACATTTACATTAACTAACAGCGTATCCGGGTGGTGAAGGAGTCGTCGTCGGAGGATGAACCGCATTAAAAAAATCACTACTAGAACTGCATCTACTGTTGAAAGGTATGAGGATCGCCGTTTGATCTGGGAGCATCCAACGGTGCAGACATACGATCCATGGGGTTTGGATTCTGGCCAATCAGAACGCACGACTCAGATCGCGCGTGTGGTAGGGGGGCATCGGCCACGGCTTAGTGTACACACGGCTTTCATGAGTGAACCGTGTGCTATTTGAAAACATTTACATTAACTAACATCATTTTTTTGTTTGATTGAAAACATGAGTTCATCGTTTCGCCTCCAATTTTTTTATATATACCACCACTATGGCCAGCCTTTCTATAGTAGGGAAGTATCATATATACTATAGTATCATGCATATGATACTATATAGTGTATGATACTACGTACGTACCTTCTTATAGTGCATATATATATAGTATCATAGAGCTAGTATATATATACCATAGATGACCGTATTTATGGCCATGTGCATGACACAAAGTAGTATAACATTTATATTATATATGTTACAATATATATATATATATATATATATATATATATATATATATATATATATATATGTTAGTGCTTCTTTGCCACGCATCATCATATTTGCTATTCTCAAGTGCATGATACCGGCTATGATACCCCCACTATGGCCACCCCTAAGGTTGGTCATAATGGGAGTATCAAGCGGCATCATATGCATGCCAACTAGACTTTTTGGATGATGTGGCACACAGTTAAATGAGGAAAGAGAGGGTGTGGGCCGGGTATCATATCATGATATACTGTATCACATATTAAATGCTGTACTACTTTGTGTCATGCATGTCAATTAATAAGGCAACCTAAGATACTAAGACTAGCCACAATGGGTAGTGTAACTTGCCAATGTTACTACTCCATGTTACTACCTCTATAGTGGGGAGTAACATGTGTGTGGTAACATGCGCAAAACTTCATTTATTAAGCTATAGACTCATCTTGCCTTGATATGTGTGATGTTACTCATACTATTAGACTAGCCACAATGGGAGTAACTTCAGCAGTAACATCAAGTCTAACTAAAGCAAATATGCTTATGTGGCAATGAGTTAATGAGGAGAGGTAGTTTGAGTAACTTAGCTAGTTACCGTAACATCACATGTCTCAATGCACTACGAGTCTATAACCTAATAAATGAATCTTTGCATGACACCACACTTATGTTACTACCCACTATGATGGTAATAACATAGTCTAGGGATATGTGTATGTTACTAGTGTATGTTACTATGCACTATGGTTAGTCTTAATTAGTAACTAGCTATGTTACCACATGCCTCTCTTTCTTCATTTATTGCTTGCCACATCATCTATTTTATCTAGATATGTGTGATGTTACTACCTATGTTACTCCCACTTTGGGTATACATAGTCTAACTTATGATACTACGTGCGCATTACAGAGGTAGCTAGCTAGTACTCCCTCTGTCCGGGTGTATTAGGCCTCTCAGCAACACAAGCATGCATGTCCTTTTTTATAAGGCCCCGCTTTGGAAAGGTGCATGCATGCAACCATTTTATTGGTTGCATTGAAAGCCATTGTTGTTGGTGCCATGGGTGGAAAATTAATACACTTCATGCATGCTTTTTCATTGGTTGCATGCATGTGAGAGAGTGCATTGGGAGTGGAATGGAATAATTAATGTGAGCAAATTTCTATGTGTCCTGGTCTAAGAGAAGTTGTCTTTAGGCCTAATAAACCTGGACGGAGGGAGTATCGATCATATACTAGTATCATGCATGACACATAGGGGGTGTTTGTTTCCAGGGACTTTTTGGTGTAGGGACTAGAAAAAGTTCCTCTTAGAGACTTTAACCAAACATGAGGGACTACTAGGGACTAAAAGTTGTTGTTTTTGGACTAAATGAAGAAGACTCTCGAGTCTTTTTTAGGACTTTTCCAACAATGCCCCTCCCTGCACCCATTGCCCTGCCACCCCATGGTGCTGTTTGGTTGTTATTTTTTTATATACTAGGGGTAACATGGTAAGTTAGTAACCTCTAGGGAGGGACTAGGGACTTTTAGTCCCTGGAAACAAACAGGGAGGGACTTTTTAGGGACTAGGGACATTTTAGTTGGGACTATAGAAAGTCCTAGGACTTATGAACCAAACAGGGCCATAGTAGCATATATAACATTTATTATGACACACGGTTTAATGATATGATACTTAACCCTTTCTTTCTTCATGTAATTCTATGATAGCTCATCACAATTGCCTAGCTGGCATGATACTAGCTATGATATCCCATTACGACCAACCTAGCAAAGAAGGTGTACAGATCATTTGTGCGTCGCTTTGCGAGTTTTCATCCATTTGTTCGAGAAGCGGGGAGAAGTTTCAAACATTTCGGCCGCGAGGTGTGGCCACTGGCGTATGCCTAGTTGATATTTTATTTACAGGAAATTCAGATGGAGTCCGGACATCTCATCAAAATCGATGTGTGCCTGTGGCGTGCTATCACAACCCCATGGAAAAAAATGGTAAAGTTTGGCACAAGTTTTGACAATCGTTCCTTCCAAACCGGAGCATCTCACATGAAGGATCATGGTTTCCCAAAGGAGATGTGTCAATTCAAACTCTTGTGGCCGTTGACTTCATCGTTTGGCCTCATAAATATTTCCACGGTACGCAATCACCATTATACCACGGGTTTTATTTTCTAGCGCGTTTCGGGTATCGTTAGCTATATTTAAGACATTTTTTGAGTTTAACGTGCATTTTGTGCATAAAAATAAAATTACAACCGGAATTGCATGTGCTGTCGAAAGGGATGATGATTGTCGTTTGATCTGGGAGCATTCAACGGTGCAGACGTACGATCCGTGGGGTTTGGATTCTGGCCAATCAGAAACGCACAACTCAGATTGTGGGTGGGGTTTTGTCAGCACACGGCTTTCATCTGTGTCCTTGGGTGCATGCTTAGGTCCCATGCAAGAAATGGTAATGAATTTCAAACACCCTGCCACCATTGATTACCGGTGAAACATTGAGATACCTGGTTTTTAAATTCTAGTAAATCCAAAACTCGTCTGAAATTCATGAAAATTGGCATGGTATCATGGAGCGGTATCAACATGTCGTGGTAAAAAAATTGTCCCATTTGGGGCAGGTTTGGGTATATGCTTCTCACAAACCAGAGCTTATCACAACAAGCATGATGGTTTCGATAGGGAACGTCCTTTCAAATTTTTTCTCGTGTCAACATAGAACAACAAGAGTGTTGTGTCAATTTTGTGATTTTTCGGGGTTCGTTTGGACATTTTTATGCATTAACTGAGTTTTCAATGCATTTATGTGCATAATTCAAATTTGAACTACATGCACATGCTCCAATGCATATAAATTGGTTGAAAAATCAAATCTGTGTCCTTGGGTGCATGCTGTCCCATGCAAGAAATGGGAATGGATTTCAAACACCAGGGCACCATTGATTCCCGGCAAAACGTTGAGATACTTTGTTTTTAAATTCTAGTAAATCTAATCTGAAATTCATGAAACTTGGCACGCTATCATGGAATGGCACCCGACATGCTGTGGTATTTTTCGTGTCCATTTTGAGAGAAGGCACACTCGAACAATGACAGCCAACAAAGGCATTTTGAAAAAATAGCTGCCACTTTAATATCTCAAATGTTTGTATAATTCAAACCATGTGCGTTGTGTCAACCATTCATGTGACACCACATGTCTTGGTTTTGATGGCTATAGGAGGTGCCTTGACTAAACGGGAGGCATGCGAGCGCAGTCCGGTGTGCAGGCTCACCGGGAAGCGTACAAGCTGTTCAACGCAGGATCTGTGCATCTCTTCAATGCAAACGGTTCAGATTATGGTATGCAAATTAAAGCCAGACTTCGGCCCTAAGCCAAGAGATACTATGATTTGTCAAAATATGTAGCTAAAAATCAATAGCACTATCTATTTTTTGCAACTAAAATTCAGTAATTAAGCATAGATTTCATTCATACTAGAGATTAAGCAGTCGTTCTCACCGGGAAGCGAGACAGCCTTGGACCGCAGCCCGCCTTGCTCCCACTGGTCTATATTAATAGCGTCGCCAAGCGGCCGCACCCCCCATCCTCGCCAGACACACAATTCCTCTCTCTCCACCCGCATCCTCGACGCCACTCTGAGTCCTCAAAGCCGTTAGTGTACGAGGGTGCCACCGAAGCGCCCCATCAGAGGGAGTGGTGATGTCGGGCCTGCTGAAGCACCGGAGCACGGCGTGAATATGGAGATAGAGGTTTCCGTTGCCGCCGAGGTGGAGAACGAGGCTGCCAACAAGCGGAGGCGGGTCGAGAAAGAACCACAAGCGACTCCAGCAGGCCTAGACTTCATCAACAACCTCCCCGATGATATGTTGATAGTCATCATATCCCTCCTCCCAATCAAATATCGGGAGAGGACAACCGCCCTTTCCCGGTGGTGGCGCCCCCTATGGCTCCTCTCCCCCGTCGACCTCCTCAACACCCACAAGCTCTGCCATGGCTATTGCCAAAGCTTGGATGCGTTCTCCCAGATCCTTGGCAGTCACCATGGCCCAATCAAAGGCATTATCATGGCCAAGTTCCTTTCCAATGGCAAGGACCGAGCCAAGCTCGACGAGGGGTTCCGATCCCCCACCATAGATCAGCTCGAGAAGCTCAATTTTAATGATGGGCATATGCGCTTGCTGCCAATGTCTGTGCTCTGCTTCACGCCCACGATGCGCCTCGCCAAGTTCATGAACTGCCATCCCCCCTTAAGGACGCGCCCGCTCTTTTTCTACCACGACTGAAGCACCTCGAGCTTGTCGCCGTCCACATCCCAAAGGATGACATGGAGCGCCTGCTCCGCGGCTGTACTGCACTTGAGTTCCTTCGTCTTCAGGCGATGAATTGGTCGAGTACCATACACATCACCTCCAAGACTCTCCGGACTATGTATGTGTGTTGCGGGTGCTGCAACGAGAGATCACAAAAGGTGGACCACAATATGGTCATCTAGGACACACCTTCACTTGAGAGATCACTTGTAGTTGATCAACAAGGTCCAACAAGAATCAATGTCATTTCCACGCCGAAATTGAAAGTGGTGGGCTACTCGTCTGTCAAATACTATAACTTTCAGGTACAACAGTCGCCTTATACCTCTCCTTCTTGATATCATCATTATTTCTAGTTTTGAAGATGTGTGTTCGTCTGTCATCCAGCGAAGCTTCACCTAGACTCTGGGCACAGTGAAGGTCTTGGCACTAGAATCTGTCGGCCCCAACCTGGACCAAGTTGTCAGTTGCTTGAGATGCTTTCCGTGCCTGAAGAAGTTGTATATCGAGGTGATGTTCCTTTCTCGTTAAATGTTAACCATAAGGGAGTTCAATTTTTTTCACCTTTTCCCAAGTTTACAATGACAATGTACTACGATTTCTGAAGGAATTTTGGAGGATTTTAGGACATACACCCCCACCCCATATTGGTTGCTTCATTCATATGGTTACAATCATCTATAAGCATTTCTCCTTTGGATTCATTTGTACTAGTTTTCTTAGGGAATTTTTCATCCAATCCAACCTATTGTGAAGAATGCTACATATTTCTAGATTGTAATTAAATGCCCATGTTAATCATGCCAGATCTAAGATGGCACGTTGGTGCATTTTACAAATCCCGCAAACCAAATGGGCATGTAGAAGTGTTCAAAACTGCATGTAGGCACTAACACGTTCTCTTCTTTTGCAGATAATAATAGGCCCGGAGGTGGATAATGTTTATAACGTCAACCACATCGAATGCCTGGATCTGCATCTCTCAAATATTACTTTGAACTCCTACCAAGGGACCTTACCGGAGATTACACTCGCCAGGTTCTTTCTTGCCAGAGCAAAGGTATTGAGTGTACTGCGGTTGAACACACATTTAATTAGGAAATATGAATGGTATGACTATCAGAGCTGGCAGGTACTACAGAATGGAAGTGCCTCCAAAAATGCCAAACTTCGTATTGGAAGAGCATATGGCAAAGCAATTGGAAGTCATGGTGTCAAACCCATACATGACTTGTTAGCGGCTATTCCCTTTTCAGAAATGACGCGGTTTGCAATGTTTGAATTTGGGCGTTGTAATCTTTGAATTTGAACCTTGCAATATTTATGGTATTTGTTATATTGAACAGTTTCTGTTCTCTTGTCTCAACGTAAACAGTTTATCCGAGTGAACTGTATGCCATATATCGCACACACCTTCATCTGGCTGCCCGTTTTTGTTGTTCCACCTCATCACAAACAGTTCATCCGAAGTAACCGTATGCTGTATATCGCACACGCCTTCATCTCGCTACCCGTTTCTTTTGTTCCCCTCATCGCAAATAGTTAATTGAACTGCACCGTATGCCCTGCATCGCACACGGAACCAAAATCAGAACCGTGTTTGATGCATACGTCATCGCAAATGTTTTGGACATTTTTGACGGTTCTCTGAGACCATGATAACCCACAAGTATAGGGGGTAATTGTAGCCTCTTTTGATAAGTAAGAGTGTCGAACCCAACGTGGAGCTAAAGGTAGAACAAATATTTTCTCAAGTCCTATCTGCCACTGATACGACTCTATGCACGCTTAGTGTTTGCTTTACCTAGAACAAGTATGAAACTAGAAGTACTTTGTAGGTGTGATAGGATAGGTTTGCAAGAATATAAAGAACACGTAAATATAAACTAGGGGCTGTTTAGATAAAGAAGCAATAAAGTAAATATAGCGATTGTGGAAAAGTGGTGGTAGGAGTTATGAAATTGTCCCTAAGCAATTGACTACTTTACTAGACCGATAGCAAGTTCTATGTGGGAGAGGCATAAGCTAACATACTTTATCTTCTTGGATCATATGCACTTATGATTGGAACTCTAGCAAGCATCCGCAACTACTAAAGATCATTAAGGTAAAACCCAACCATAGCATTAAAGCATCAAGTCCCCTTTATCCCATACGCCACAACCCCCTTACTCGGGTTTATGCTTCTGTCACTCAAGCAACCCACTATAAGCAAATCAGGAACATATTGCAACACCCTACAGCGGGAATCCCTCACACTTGCGCTACACAGAGGGCACAATAGGACAACAACATGACCACAAGCAAATTAAACCAATCATAGCAATTCATCAATCACCAGTAGGACAACGAAAATCTACTCAGACATCATAGGATGGCAACACATCATTGGATAATAATATGAAGCATAAAGCACCATGTTTAAGTAGAGGGTACAGTGGGTTGCGGGAGAGTGGAAAGCTGAATTTAGATGGGGGAAGGTGATGGATATGTTGGTGAAGATGGCAGAGGTGTTGGTGAAGATCGCGGTGATGATGATGGCCCCCGGCAGCGCTCTGGCGCCACCGGAAGCAAGGGAGAGAGAGCCCCCCTTCTTCTTCTTCTTCCTTGACCTCCTCCCTAGATGGGAGAAGGGTTTCCCCTCTGGTCCTTGGCTCCCATGGCTTGCGAGGGGTGAGAGCCCCTCCGAGATTGGATATGTCTCTTTGTCTCTCTCTGTTTCTGCGTTCCTAGATTCTGCCCTGGAACCGTTTCTTTTATATCTGGAGATCCATAAATCCGATTAGATTGAAACCTTCGCCCAGATCTTTTTCCAAAAAATAGCTTTCTTGCGGCCAAAGTAGAGCATCAACTGCCTTACAAGGGGCCCATGAGGGTGGGGGGCACACCCACCTGGAGTGGGCGTGGGCCCCACCCTCGTGGCCACCTCGGGCACCTTCTCGCGTTGATTTTACTTCCCAAAAATCACAAATATTCCAAAATAATTCTCCATCCGTTTTTATCTTGTTTGGACTCCGTTTGATATGGGGTTTCTGCAAAACATAAAACATGCAACAGACAGGAACTGACACTGGGCACTGGATCAATATGTTAGTCCCAAAAATAGTATAAAAAGTTGCCAAAAGTATATGAAAGTTGAATAATATTGGCATGGAACAATCAAAAATTATAGATACGACGGAGACGTATCATCATCCCCAAGCTTAATTCATGCTCATCCTCGAGTAGGTAAATGATAAAAAAGATAATTTTTTATGCGGAATGCTACCTAGCATAATCTTGATCATATGTCTAATCATGGCATGAATATTAAGACACGAGTGATTCAAAGAAATAGTCTATTATTTGACATAAAACAATAATACTTCGAGCGTACTAATAAAGCAATCATGTCTTTTCAAAACAACAAGGCCAAAGCAAGCTTATCCCTAAAAAATCATATAGTTTGGCCATGTTTCATTTTTTTCACACAAAATGCCCCCATCATGCACAATCCCGATGACAAGTCGAACAATTGGTTCATACTTTTTAACGCGCTTCTGCTTTTTCAAGCCTCACGCAATACATGAGCGCAAGACATGGATATAGCACTATAGGTGGAATAGATATGATGGTGGGGGTTTATGTGGAGAAGACAAAAATGGAGAAAGTCTCACATCGACGCGGCTAATCAACGGGATATGGAGATGCCCATAAATTGATGTCAATGCGAGGAGTAGGGATTGCCATGCAACAGATGCACTAAGAGCTATAAGTGTATGAAAGCTCAACAAAAGAAACTAAGTGGGTGTGCATCCAACTTGCTTGCTCATGAAGACCTAGGGCATTTGAGGAAGCCCATCGTTGGAATATACAAGCCAACTTCTATAATGATTAATTCCCACTAGTATATAAAAGTGACAATATAGGAGGAACATGGTGCTACTCTGAAGCACAAGTGTGGTAAAAGGATAGTAACATTTCCCCTTTTTTTGGTGGGCTTATTTTGCCCCCTTTTTTATTTAGGCTTCTTTGGCCTCTTTTTTTATTTTTTTATGAGCAATGCTCTATAATGATGATCATCACACTTTTATTTACTTACAACTCAATATTACAACTTGATACTGGAACAAAGATATGACTCTATATGAATGCCTCCGGCGGTGTACCGGGATGTGCAATGATCTAGCATAGCAATGACATCAAAAAACGGACAAGCCATGAAAACATCATGCTAGCTATCTTACGATCATGCAAGGCAATATGACAATAAATGCTCAAGTCATGTATATGATGATGATGGAAGTCGCATGGCAATATATCTCGGGGCTATGGAAATGCCATGATAGTTAGGTATGGTGGCTGTTTTGAGGAAGATATAAGGAGCTTATGTGTGATAGAGTGTATCGTATCACGGGGTTTGGATGCACCAGTGAAGTTTGCACCAACTCTCAAGGTGAGAAATGTTGGGGAACGTAGTAATTTCAAAAATTTCTTACGCACACACAAGATCATGGTGATGCATAGCAACGAGAGGGGAGTGTATCTTCATACCCTTGAAGATCGCTAAGCGGAAGCGTTTATCAACGCGGTTGATGTAGTCGTACGTCTTTACGATCCGACCGATCCAAGTACCGAACGCACTGCAGCTCCGAGTTCTGCACACGTTCAGCTCGATGACGTCCTCGCCTTCTCAATCCAGCAAGACGGGCGAAGTAGTAGATGAGTTCCGGCAGCACGACGGCGTGGTGACGGTGTTGGTGAAGAACAATCTCCGCAGGGCTTCGCCTAAGCACTACGGATACTATGACGGAGGATAAACTAGAGGGGACGGGGTTGCCGGCACACAGCTTGGTGTTTCTTGATGTGCCTTTGGTGCTAGCCCTGCCCCTCTATTTATATATTGAGCCTTGGGGTCGAAACTTGGAGTAAAAGCCTCCTCAAAGTCGGTTTTGCCCGAAAGGCAAGAGTCCTACACGGACTCCAGGGCTAGACGCCAGGGTTCCCGGCATCTACCCCCTAGACACCAGGGTTCCTGGCGTGTAGCCTCTGGTCTCCACAAAACTTCCTTTTGCACTTTACAAAAGCCTCGTGGGCTTTCCCCTTTGGCCCAAATAACGTGTTCTCATACCCAAACATTTCGGGAAACATCCGGAACCCCTTCCGGTGAACTCCGGAACCCTTCCAGAGATCAAACAATATTATCCCATATATCAAACTTTATCTCCGGACCATTCCGGAGTTCCTCGTCATTACCACGATCTCATCCGGGACTCCGAACAACATTCGGTCACCAACATACATAACTCATATAATACTATATCGTCAACGAAACGTTAAGCGTGCGGACCCTACGGGTTCGAGAACTATGTAGACATGACCGAGACACGTTTCCGGTCAATAAACAATAGCGGGACCTGGATGCCCATATTGGCTCCCACATATTCTACGAAGATCTTTATCGGTCAGACCGCATAACAACATATGTTGTTCCTTTTATCATCGGTATGTTACTTGCCCGAGATTCGATCGTCGGTATCTCAATACCTAGTTCGATCTCGTTACCGGCAAGTCTCTTTACTCGTTCCATAATACATCATCCTGCAACTAACTCATTAGTTGCAATGCTTGCAAGGCTTTAAGTGATGTGCATTACCGAGTGGGCCCAGAGATACCTCTCCGACAATCGAAGTGACAAATCCTAATCTCGAAATACGCCAACCCAACAAGTACCTTCGGAGACACCTGTAGAGCACCTTTATAATCACCCAGTTATGTTGTGACGTTTGGTAGCACACAAAGTGTTCCTCCGGTAAACGGGAGTTGCATAATCTCATAGTCATAGGAACATGTATAAGTCATGAAGAAAGCAATAGCAATATACTAAATGATCGGGTGCTAAGCTAACGGAATGGTTCAAGTCAATCACATCATTCTCCTAATGATGCGATATCGTTAATCAAATGACAACTCTTTGTCCATGGCTAGGAAACATAACCATCTTTGATTAATGAGCTAGTCAAGTAGAGGCATACTAGTGACACTCAGTTTGTCTATGTATTCACACATGTATTATGTTTCCGGTTAATACAATTCTAGCATGAATAATAAACGTTTATCTTGAAATAAGGAAATAAATAATAACTTTATTATTGCCTCTAGGGCATATTTCCTTCAGTCTCCCACTTGCACTAGAGTCAATAATCTAGTTCACATCACCATGTGATTTAACACTAATATTCACATCTGCATGTGATTAACAACCATAGTTCACATTGTCATGTGATCAACACCCAAAGGGTTTACTAGAGTCAATAATCTAGTTCACATCGCTATATGATTAACACACAAATAGTACTAAGGTATGATCATGTTTTTGCTCGTGAGAGAAGTTAAGTCAACGGGTCTGTCACATTCAGAGCCGTATGTATTTTGCAAATATTCTATGTCTACAATGCTCTGCACGGAGCTACTCTAGCTAATTTCTTCCACTTTTAATATGTATCCAGATTGAGACTTAGAGTCATCTGGATCGGTGTAAAAGCTTGCATCGGTGTAACTCTTTACGACGAACTCTTTTATCACCTCCATAACCGAGAAATATCTCCTTTGTCCTTACTAAGGATATTCTTGACCGCTGTCCATTGATCTACTACTAGATCACTATTGCACTCCCTTGCCAATACTTAGTGGTAGGGTATGCAACAGATCTGGTGCACAACATGGCATACTTTATAGAACCTATGGCTGAGGCATAGGGAATGACTTTCATTCTCTTTCTATCTTCTGCCGTGGTCGGGCTTTGAGTCTTACTCAATTTCACACCTTGTAACACATGCAAGAACTCTTTCTTTGACTGTTCCATTTTTAACTACTTCAAAATCTTGTCAAGGTATGTATTCATTGAAAAACTTATCAGGCGTCTTAATCTATCTCTATAGATCTTGATGCTCAATATGTAAGCAGCTTCACCGAGGTCTTTCTTTGAAAAACTCCTTTCAAACACTCCTTTATGCTTCGCAGAATAATTCTACATTATTTCCGATCAACAATATGTCATTCACATATACTTATCAGAAATGTTGTAGTGCTCCCACTCACTTTCTTGTAAATACAGGCTTCACCACAAGTCTGTATTAAAACTATATGCTTTGATCAACTTATCAAAGCGTATATTCCAACTCCGAGATGCTTGCACCAGTCCATACATGGATCGCTGAGCTTGCATATTTTGTTAGCACCTTTAGGATTGACAAAACCTTATGGCTGTATCATATACAACTCTTCTTTAATAAATCCATTAAGGAATGCAATTTTATTTATCCATTTGCCAGATTTCATAAAATGCGGCAATTTGCTAACATGATTCGGACAGACTTTTAAGCATCGATACAAGTGAGAAAATCTCATTGTATTCAACACCTTGAACTTGTCGAAAACCTTTTGCGACAATTCGAGCTTTGTAGATAGTAACACTACTATCAATGTCCGTCTTCCTCTGGAAGATCCATTTATTTTCTATGGATTGCCGATCATCGGGCAAGTCCACCAAAGTCCACACTTTGTTCTCATACATGGATCCTATCTTAGATTTCATGGCCTCCAGCCATTTCGCGGAATCTGGGCTCATCATCGCTTCCTCATAGTTCGTAGGTTCATCATGGTCTAGTGACATGACTTCCAGAACAGGATTACCGTACCACTCTGGTGCGGACCATACTCTGGAAGACCTATGAGGTTCTGTAATAACTTGATCTGAAGTTTCATGATCATCATCATTAGCTTCCTCACTAATTGGTGTAGGAATCACTGGAACTGATTTCAGCGATGAACTATTTTCCAATTCAGGAGAAGGTACTATTACCTTATCAAGTTCTACTTTTCTCCCACTCACTTCTTTCGAGAGAAACTCCTTCTCTAGAAAGGATCCGTCTTAGCAACCAATATCTTGCTTTCGGATCTGTGATAGAAGGTGTACCCAATAGTTTCCTTTGGGTATTCTATGAAGACGCACTTCTCCGATTTGGGTTCGAGCTTTATCAGGTAGAAACTTTTTCACATAAGCATCGCAGTCCCAAACTTTAAGAAACGACAACTTTGGTTTCTTGCCAAACCACAGTTCATAAGGCGTCGTCTCAAACGGATTTTGATGCTGCCCTATTTAAAGTGAATGCAACTGTCTCTAATGCATAACCCCAAAACGATAGTGGTAAATCGGTAAGATACATCATAGATCGCACCATATCCAATAAAGTGCGGTTATGACCTTCAGACACACCATTACGTTGTGGTATTTCATGTGGCGTGAGGTGTGAAACTATTCCACATTGTTTTATATGAAGGCCAAACTTGTAACTCAAATATTCTCCTCCACGATCAGATCGTAGAAACTTTATTTTCTTGTTACGATGGTTCTCCACTTCACTCTGAAATTCTTTGAACTTTTCAAATCTTTCAGACTTGTGTTTCATTAAGTAGATATACCCATATCTGCTCAAATCATCTGTGAAGGTCAGAAAATAACGATACTTGCCACGAGCATCAACACTCATTGGATCGCATACATCAGTATGTATTATTTCCAACAAATCTGTTACTCGGTCCATTGTTCCGGAGAACAAAGTCTTAGTCATCTTGCCCATGAGGCATGGTTCGCAAGCATCAAGAGATTCATAATCAAGTGATTCCAAAATCCCATCAGCATGGAGTTTCTTCATGCGCTTTACACCAATATGACCTAAATGGCAGTGCCACAAATAAGTTGCACTATCATTATTATCTTTACATCTTTTGGCTTCAATATTATGAATATGTGTATCACACGATCGAGATCCAACAAACCATTTTCATTGGGTGTATGACCATAGAAGGTTTTATTCATGTAAACAGAACAACAATTATTCTCTAACTTACATGAATAACCGTATTGCAATAAACATGATCAAATCACATTCATGCTCAACGCAAACACCAAATAACACTTATTTAGGTTCAACACTAATCCCGAAAGTATAGGGAGTGTGCGATGATGATCATATCAATGTTGGAACTACTTCCAACAAACATCGTCACCTCACCCTCAACTAGTTTCTGTTTATTCTGCAACTCCCGTTTTGAGTTACTACTCTTAGCAACTGAACCAGTATCAAATACCAAGGGGTTACTATAAACACTAGTAAAGTACACATCAATAACATGTATATCAAATATACCTATGTTCACTTTGCCATCCTTCTTATCCGCGAAATACTTGGGGTAGTTCCACTTCTAGTGACCAGTCCCTTTGCAGTAGAATCACTTAGTCTTAGGCTTAGGTCCAGACTTGGGCTTCTTCACTTGAGCATCAACTTGCTTGTTGTTCTTCTTGAAGTTCTCCTTCTTCCCTTTGCCATTTTTCTTGAAACTAGTGATCTTGTCCACCATCAATACTTTGATGTTTTTCTTTGATTTCTACCTTCGCCGATTTTTGCATCGCGAAGAGCTTGGGAATTGTTTTCATCATCCCTTGCATATTATAGTTCATCACGAAGTTCGACTAACTTGGTGGTGGTGACTAGAGAATTCTGTCAATCACTATCTTATCTGGAAGATTAACTCCCACTTGATTCAAGCAATTGTAGTACCCAGACAATCTGAGCACATGCTCACTAGTTGAGCGATTCTCCTCCATCTTTTAGCTATAGAACTTGTTGGAGACTTCATATCTCTCAACTCGGGTATTTGCTTGAAATATTAACTTCAACTCCTGGAACATCTCATATGGTCCATGACGTTCAAAACGTCTTTGAAGTCCCGATTCTAAGCCATAAAGCATGGTGCACAAAACTAGCAAGTAGTCATCTTATTGAGCTAGCCAAACGTTCATAACGTCTGCATCTGCTCCTGCAATAGGTCTGTCACCTAGCGGTGCATCAAGGACATAATTCTTCTGTGCAGTAGTGAGGATAAACCTCAGATCACGGACCAAGTCTGCATCATTGCTACTAACATCTTTGAACTTAGTTTTCTCTAGGATCACATATAAAAACATAGGGAAGCAACAACGTGAGCTATTGATCTACAACATAATTTGCAAAATACTACCAGGACTAAGTTCACGATAAATTAAAGTTCAATTAATCATATTACTTAAGAACTCCCACTTAAAAAGACATCTCTCTAATCCTCTAAGTGATCACGTGATCCAAATCAACTAAACCATAACCGATCATCACGTGAAATGGAGTAGTTTTCAATGGTGAACATCACTATGTTGATCATATCTACTATATGATTCACGCTCGACCTTTCGGTCTCAGTGTTCCGAGGCCATATCTGCATATGCTAGGCTCGTCAAGTTTAACCTGAGTATTCTGCGTGTGCAAAACTGGCTTGCACCCGTTGTAGATGGACGTAGAGCTTATCACACCTGATCATCACGTGGTGTCTGGGCACGACAAACTTTGGCAACGGTGCATACTCAGGGAGAACACTTTTATCTTGAAATTTAGTGAGAGATCATCTTATAATGCTACCGTCAATCAAAGCA
This sequence comes from Triticum dicoccoides, assembly GCF_002162155.2. NCBI lineage: Eukaryota > Viridiplantae > Streptophyta > Magnoliopsida > Poales > Poaceae > Triticum > Triticum dicoccoides. The sequence continues at coordinate 438,229,284 of NC_041389.1, read as the reverse complement.
AGGTAAGATGCATAAAAGATAAACATCACATGAAATCAATATAAGTGATATGATATGGTTATCATCATCTTGTGCTTGTGATCTCCATCTCCGAAGCACCTCCATGATCACCATCGTCACCGGCGTGACACCTTGATCTCCATCGTAGCATCGTTGTCGTTTACGCCGTCTATTGCTTCTACGACTATCGCTACCGCTTAGTGATAAAGTAAAGCAATTACAAGGCGTTTGCATTTCATACAATAAAGCGACAACCATATGGCTCCTGCCAGTTGCCGATAACTTCGGTTACAAAACATGATCATCTCATACAATAAAATATAGGATCACGTCTTGACCATATCACATCACAACATGCCCTGCAAAAACAAGTTAGACGTCCTCTACTTTGTTGTTGCAAGTTTTACGTGGCTGCTACGGGCTTAGCAAGAACCGTTCTTACCTACGCATCAAAACCACAACGATAGTTTGTCAAGTTGGTGCTATTTTAACCTTCGCAAGGACCGGGCGTAGCCACACTCGATTCAACTAAAGTTGGAGAAACTGACACCCGCCAGCCACCTGTGTGCAAAGCACGTCGGTAGAACCAGTCTCGCGTAAGCGTACGTGTAATGTCGGTCTGGGCCGCTTCATCCAACAATACCGCCGAACCAAAGTATGACATGATGGTAAGCAGTATGACTTATATCGCCCACAACTCACTTGTGTTCTACTCGTGCATATGGCATCTACGCATAAAACCTGGCTCGGATGCCACTGTTGGGGAACATAGTAATTTCAAAAATTTCCTACGCACACACAAGATCATGGTGATGCATAGCAACGAGAGGGGGAGTGTATCTTCATACCCTTGAAGATCGCTAAGCGGAAGCATTTATCAACGCGGTTGATGTAGTCGTATGTCTTCACGATCCGACCGATCCAAGTACCGAACACACGGCACCTCCGAGTTCTGCACACGTTTAGCTCGATGACGTCCTCGGCTTCTCGATCCAGCAAGACGGGCGAAGTAGTAGATGAGTTCTGGCAGCACGACGGCGTGGTGACAGTGTTGGTGAAGAACAATCTCCGCAGGGCTTTGCCTAAGCACTACGGAAATTATGACGGAGGATAAACTAGAGGGGACGGGGTTGCCGGCACACGGCTTGGTGTTGCTTGATGTGTCTTTGGTGCTAGCCCTGCCCCTCTATTTATATGTTGAGCCTTGGGGTCGAAACTTGGAGTAAAAGCCTCCTAAAAGTCGGTTTTACCCGAAAGGCAAGAGTCCTACACGGACTCCAGGGCTAGACGCAAGGGTTCCCGGTGTCTGCCCCCTAGACGCCAGGGTTCCTGGCGTCTAGCCTTTGGTCTCCGCAAAACTTCCTTTTGCACTTTCCAAAAGCCTCGTGGGCTTTCCCCTTTCGCCCAAATAACATGTTCTCGTACCCAAACATTCCGGGAAACATCCAGAACCCCTTCCGGTGAATTCCGGAACCCTTCCGGAGATCAAACACTATTATCCCATATATCAAACTTTATCTCCGGACCATTCCGGAGTTCCTCATCATGTTCATGATCTCATCCGGGACTCCAAACAACATTTGGTCACCGACATACATAACTCATATAATACTATATCATCAATGAAACGTTAAGCGTGCGGACCCTATGGGTTCGAGAATTATGTAGACATGACCGAGACACGTTTCCGTCCAGTAACCAATAGCGGGACTTGGTTGCCCATATTGGCTCCCACATATTCTACGAAGATCTCGATCAGACCGCATATAAACATACGTTGTTCCTTTTGTCATCGGTATGTTACTTGCCCGAGATTCGATTGTCGGTATCTCAATACCTAGTTCAATCACGTTACCGGCAAGTCTCTTTACTCGTTCCATAATACATCATCCTGCAACTAACTCATTAGTTGCAATGCTTGCAAGGCTTTAAGTGATGTGCATTACCGAGTGGGCCCAGAGATGCCTCTCCGACAATCGGAGTGACAAATCCTAATCTCGAAATATGCCAACCCAACAAGTACCTTCAGAGTGACGTTTTGTAGCACACAAAGTGTTCCCCTGGTAAACGGGAGTTGCATAATCTCATAGTCATAGGAACATGTATAAGTCATGAAGAAAGCAATAGCAATAGACTAAACGATCGGGTGCTAAGCTAACGGAATGGGTCAAGTCAATCACATCATTCTCCTAATGATGCGATCTCGTTAATCAAATGACAACTCTTTGTCCATGGCTAGGAAACATAACCATCTTTGATTAATGAGCTAGTCAAGTAGAGGCATACTAGTGACACTCAGTTTGTCTATGTATTCACACATGTATTATGTTTCCGGTTAATACAATTCTAGCATGAATAATAAACATTTATCATGAAATAAGGAAATAAATAATAACTTTATTATTACGTCTAGGGCATATTTCCTTCAAGAAAGGGCAATACACGGTACCAAAGAAGCTAGCAATGATGGAAAGGTAAAAGTGTGTATAATCCATGGACTCACATTAGTCATAAAGAACTCATATACTTATTGCAAAAGTTTATTAGCCCTCGAAGCAAAGTACTACTACGCATGCCCCTAGGGGGGTAGATTGGTAGGAAAAGACCATCGCTCGTCCCCGAACGCAAATCACAAGGAAGACAATCAAAGAAACACCTCATGCTTCAAATTTGCTACGAGACTTGCAAACCTCTACACAAGTGTTTCTACAATCCAAAACTACCCACTAGCATGACTCTAATATCGCCATTTTTATATCGCATAACTATTGCAAGGAATCAAACATATCATATTCAGCAATCTACAAGTTTATGTAGGATGTTATAACTAACCATGTGAATGACCAATTCTTATCATCTCTCTAAATAGATATAAGTGAAGCAAGAGAGTTTAATTCTTTCTACAAAATATATTCCCATGTTCTAACAAATATAAGTGAAGCAAGAAAGCATTCTACAAATGGCGGTTTTCTAAGTTAAGAGAAAGAGGCAATCCAAACTTCAAAAGACATAAGTGAAGGACGGGAAGTATTCTATAAAGCCATACTCAAAAGATATAAGTGAGGTGCGATGAGCATTCTATAAATCAACCAAGGACTATCTCATACAAGAATGGTGCATAAAAGAAAAGTGAAAACTAAATGCAAAAGACGCTCCAAGAGTTGCACATATCGCATGAACGAAACGAATACGAAAACATACCGATACTTGTTGAAGAAAGAGGGGATGCCTTCCGGGGCATCCCCAAGCTTAGACGCTTGAGTCTCCTTGAATATTTAAATGGGATGCCTTGGGCATCCCCAATCTTGAGCTCTTGCCTCTCTTCCTTTTCCTCATATCGAGACCTCCTCGATCAAACACTTCATCCACACAAAACTTCAACAGAAAACTTGGGAAGACCCGTTAGTATAATAAAGCAAATCACTACTCTAGGTACTGTTGCAAACCAATTCATATTTTGTTTTTGCATTGTGTCTACTGTAACATAACTTTTCCATGGCTTAATCCACTGATATAAATTGATAGTTTCATCAAAACAAGGAAACTATGCATCAAAAACAGAATATGTCAAAAACAGAACAGTCAGTAGCAATCTGAACATTCACCATACTTCTTGTACCCAAAAAATCCTACCAAAATTAGGAAAAATAAAAAAATTGTACAGCAAGACAGTGCAAAAGGAACCAGAACCGTTTGATGTTCCAGTAAAAAAATGTAAAATCGCACACTACAACCAAAGTTTCTGTCCTACACCATACAAACCAACAAGCATTGTAAACATCCTAAAGGCAAACCTTAGCACATTATTTTTATAATACAATGGAATTGTACAAGGGGATAATTATTTTTGTTGAAAATTTTCTGTAACCAAGATTCACAAAGTTTCCGTGAGCATGAACAAAGTTCAAGGAGCTCTCCCACTTTAACAATGCTTGTCTCTCTCACTTTCACTTTCCTTTTTGAAAAGTTTTGGGTTCCCCTCCTTATTTTTTTTGTTTTTAAACTATATAAAATCACTCAACAGAAATAAATGACTCTCTAAAACTTATGGTTGTCTCCCTGGCAGTGCTTTCTTTAAAGCCATTAAGCTAGGCATTTAGTGCTCAAGTAATGGATCCACCCGGATCCCAAGGTATATCAAAGCCAATTTTAATTAAAAATGATTTGTAATTTAGTAGTGAGCACAAAGTAACATATATCATGCAACAACGAAGTCTAACTCTCTTCCTATGCATCAGCATGTCATAAAAGAACAATTCATGCACACCAAGTTAAGGCCAATGCATAGTATAAACAGTTTCTTGCAATTTTATCATATTGGAAACATGGAGAGGCGGAGATATAGTTCCTCTCTCATAATAATTGCAAGTAGAAGCAGCAAGCACATGCATATCACATTCATCAAAATTATCATGTGCAATGGTAAAAGGCAACCCATCAATATAATCCTTAATAAGGGCAAACTTCTCCGATATAGTATAGTTTGGAGAATTCAAAGAGATAATAGGACTATCATGCGTGGGTGCAATAGCGACAATTTCATGTTTAACATAAGGAACTATAGCAAGTTCATCTCCATAAGCATAATTCATATTGGCATCTTGGTCACAAGCATAGCAAGCATCATCAAAAAGGGATATTTCAAGATAATCAATAGGATCATAGCAATCATCATAGCAATCATTCTTCGGTAAGCATGAAGTGGAATTAAACAATGTATGAGTTGAAGAGTTAATCTCATTAGAAGGTGGGCACGGGTAGCTAATCAGCTCTTCCTCCTTTTGTTCTTCGCTCTCCTCGTCATCTTTTTCATCCAATGAGGTCACAGTTTCATCAATTTCTTCTTCCATAGCTTCCTGCAAAATATTAGTCTCTTCTTGGACAGCGGAGACTTTCTCAATAAATGCATCAATATTGGAATTGTATTCATAATTTTTATAGCAATATCTAAGTATAGCAAAATTTTCAGGTCTGTAAACTGAATCATCAAAATCCTCAAACTCTTTCAACATAGATTCAATCTCATAAGCACCCATAAAAGCAACGAATTCTTCTATTTGTTCGACATCATAGTAATCATTGATACCATTAGCATAAGAAGCCAAGGTTTTATTATCATTGAATTTGCATGAAAAGGGAAGGTGTGGAGACTTTATCCTAGAGCAACAAGTATAATCATGTCTCAAGCATAGATCCCGAGCATACCAACGCAACATATAAATTTGATCCCATAATAGTTTCCCTTTTTGAGTCAAGCGATAATCCCTAAAGTATTCACGTTGATCCAACATGTCTCCCATAACAAAATTGAATGGAGTTTTCCCAGGATTATCAAAGTAGTACATAATTTCTTTCACATAACAAGCATCGAGGATTTTAGGAGGTTCCCCATCTCCATGAGTAGCAAGTACACCTAATTTTTTTGGTATTTCGTGTTCCATATCCATAACTAAAGATAGATAACAACTAAGAACAACAAATAAAAATTACTTAGTGATAAAGCAAACAAGCACGCACGAGAATATTCACCCCACGCTATGACTCCCCGGCAACGGCACCAGAAAAAGGTCTTGATAACCCACAAGTATAGGGGATCATTGTAGCCTCTTTCGATAAGTAAGAGTGTCGAACCCAACGAGGAGCTAAAGGTAGAACAAATATTCTCTCAAGTCCTATCTGCCACTGATACGACTCTACACACGCTTAGTGTTCGCTTTACCTAGAACAAGTATGAAACTAGAAGTACTTTGTAGGTGTGATAGGATAGGTTTGCAAGAATATAAAGAACACGTAAATATAAACTAGGGGATGTTTAGATAAAGAAGCAATAAAGTAAATATAGCGAGTGTGGAAAAGTGGTGGTAGGAGTTATGAAATTGTTCCTAAGCAATTGACTACTTTACTAGACCGATAGCAAGTTTTATGTGGGAGAGGCATAAGCTAACATACTTTCTCTTCTTGGATCATATGCACTTATGATTGGAACTCTAGCAACTACTAAAGACCATTAAGGTAAAACCCAACCATAGCATTAAAGCATCAAGTCCCCTTTGTCCCATACGCCACAACCCCCTTACTCGGGTTTATGCTTCTGTCACTCAAGCAACCCACTATAAGCGAATCATGAACATATTGCAACACCCTACAGTGGGAATCCCTCACGCTTGCGCGACACAGAGGGCACAATAGGACAGCAACATGAACACAAGCAAATTAAACCAATCATAGCAATTCATCAATCACCAGTAGGACAACGAAAATCTACTCATACATCATAGGATGGCAACACATCATTGGATAATAATATGAAGCATAAAGCACCATGTTTAAGTAGAGGGTACAACGGGTTGTGGGAGAGTGGATCGCTGAATATAGATGGGGGAAAGTGATGGAGATGTTGGTGAAGATGGTAGAGGTGTTGGTGAAGATCGCGGTGATGATGATGGCCCCTGGCAGCGCTCCGGCGCCATCGAAAGCAAGGGAGAGAGAGCCCCCCTTCTTCTTCTTCTTCCTTGACCTCCTCCCTAGATGGGAGAAGGGTTTCCCCTCTGGTCCTTGGCTCCCATGCTTGGGAGGGGCGAGATCCCCTCCGAGATTGGATCTGTCTCTCTGTCTCTCTCTGTTTCTGCGTTCCCAGATTCTGCCCTGGCACCGTTTCTTTTATATCTTTAGATCCGTAACTCCGATTAGATTGAAACCTTCGCCCAGATCTTTTTCCAAAAATTGCTTTCTTGCGACCAAAGTAGATCATCAACCGCCTTACGAGGGGTGCACGAGGGTTGTGGCGCGCCCACCTGGAGTGGGCGTGGGCCCACCCTCGTGGCCACCTCGGGCACCGTCTCGCATTGATTTTACTTCCCAAAAATCACAAATATTCAAAAATAATTCTCCGTCCATTTTTATCCCGTTTGGACTCCGTTTGATATGGGGTTTCTGCGAAACATAAAACATGCAACAGACAGGAACTGGCACTAGGCACTGGATCAATATGTTAGTCCCAAAAATAGTATAAAAAGTTGCCAAAAGTATATGAAAGTTGAATAATATTTGCATGGAACAATAAAAAATTATAGATACGACGGAGACGTATCACACCACCATTTGCGATTATTGCATCGCACACAGTTTCTCGAAGGGTCTGATCATAGTGTCACGTTAGCAGCATCCTGTAGTAGTGTACCTTCATATCCTTTGAGAACATGCAAGCAACCCCGGTGAGTCCGTCCCAGGCATCCTGGATATATGCACCTACAATGCTTAGGGTGGTAAACTCCGGCTCCGTTAAGGCAGGGGCGCACAAGGCTTCTTTCAAGTGACGATGATTCATAGCACTCTCGACTTTGGAGTTAGTAACAGACATCTCATATGGCTCTTTGTGAGATGAACGGGTCTATGTTGCATCAACGTGCGCCCCATCCTAGTTGATATCTCATGTGTCGTATTAGCCGCAGCTCGGCTTGCTGGGATCTTGTTCACGGTTCGTCGTATACCCCTGCTACGATGATAGAAGGAGGATGCGAATGGCAATTCGGCTTCGTGCCCGAATATTAAATAGGAGGAATATACCTTTTCGGTGATGGAGGTTGAGCGGTGCTTCCGACTTCCTTTTGTTTTGCACGACCCTTCCGTGAAGGTATTGACCTTCTCTTGTTTGCCCGCCCCTGGGAATGGCTCACTGAGCGCCGATCCTGCGAAACATGGTCCAATGCGGAGGATAAAGAGACGAGCAGAAGTAGCTCTTTTCCCCGTGAATACAATTTCTGAATACTTACCTTTACGAAAGGATAGAGGTCAGGGTAATCAGCCACAATATCTACCTCTGAGCCATCAAGGCTCGCCTGATAGTAAACTCCGTCTTCAAACTCTACAAATATGTCCAGAGCCTCATGGAATTCTGGGTCCTCATTGCGATCGTGATCCTCTGGCTGGGGGGGTGGGGCAGTTAATGTTCTCGACTATTTTCCTCCATGACTATTTAAAAAGCAACCAGGGTATTCGGTTAAGGCATCTCAATGAGTAAAAAAGTACTGAATGGTTAGAAAACTGACCCACTCAATGGGATTGTACATGGAGAAAGCCTCTCGGCAATTTAAACGGAGGAAGTCTTCTTCTTCTCCTTTAAAAGGTCGGCCAGCGTGGCAGCCAATGCGGCTTGGCTTTTCGGACCCTTTTGCCTGTAGCAGGATGCGTCGTCCTCCCTGTTGTAGTTCCATAAGGGGGTTACCCTAGATTGAAGTGGCTGGATGCATCGCTTTATTGCAATGGCCATAACTTCAACTATGGAGAGTCTGGAATGGGTCAGTACCTTGACCTTGTTTAGCAATCTGATCACTTCTGCGCTGTCTTCTTGATTAGGGGACTTGGGACGCCAGCTATATAGCTTCTTCAAGGAGGCGCTGCAAAATTCTGGCAGTCCGCGCCGAACAGGGTCCGGAAGAGGTACATCCTCAATATAGAACCATTTCGAAGACCATTAGGCGGATCCCTTCTTCATAGCCCCGACTGGGTAGCCGGATCCGGCTATACGCCACACTTTGGTGCCACCCACTTCAAAAATAGACCCACCGCCCTGGTGGCGGGGGACGAGGCAAAAGAACTATTTCCATAGTTCAAAGTGAGCCTCGCAGCCAAAAATAATTCGCAAAGAGCGACGAAGCCATAGATATGTAAAATTGAACCTGGTGTGAGGTTGTGCAGTTGGATCCCATAGTGTTCCAATAGGCCCCTAAGGAAGGGGTGGATTGGGAATCCCATGCCCCTCAAGATGAATGAGATGAAGCACACCCTCTCCCCTTGGCCGAGATTGGGGAAGTTCTCCGCCAATGCATCAATGCCCATAGAAGTTAGCTCCGCCCATATGGAGACTGTATCCGAGGGAGGGAGATATCCTTGCGTTTGGAGCCGACTGAGCTGCAGATGGGATATGGAGCAGCTTTGCCAATCCCCTTCTTGAGGGCCATGAGGACGTGAGGAGGAGCCAGGGGCGCTATCCATGGTTTGAATTTTTCTATGGTTTGCTCTGTTGCTCTTGGAGTGGTGCGAGATGTCATTTTGAAGATCTCACCTTGTTATATAGGTGCAACCTGTGCCTGTCATAAATATTAAATATAAGGGTAACAGACCGTTCGCATTCACTCAGACACATGGAAATCGAGGTGACGACAGGAAGGAATCATAAAGGATGGACACGGAAACCAATGTTGCACTATCATCAATCTGGAATATGATGGAAAACTCGCCTTGCAAAGTCGAAGACTTGCGTATGCATACTACATCGTCATTGAGGGCAAGTTTGGGGGCTACTGAGGGAGTCCTAGATTCGGGGGTCCTTAGGTGTCCGGCCCAGGCATGGGCCGGGCTGCATGGGCCGTACAAGATCAAGCTGTAGATTATCTACCATGTCCGGATGGGACCTCTCAATACGTGGATTGCAAGAATAGAGTCCGGAGGTTTCCTTCCCTAATAAACCGACCTTGTACAAACACTAGACCCCTCCGGTGTGTATATAAACTAGAGGGGTTAGTCCGTAGAGGGAAATTTTTTCACTATCATTGGAATCCACATAGGCTAGACATCTAGGGTTAGCCATTACAATCCTGAGGGAGACCAACTCTTGTAATCTTCATACTCGTCGAATATAATCAAGCAAGAGTAGGGTTTTACCTCCCTTAAGAGGGCTCGAACCTGGGTAAACACTGTGTCCCCTGGCTCCCTATTACCATCGATCCTTAGACGCATAGCTTGGGTCCCCTACCCAAGATCTGCCGGTTTTGACACCGATAGTGGGTCATCAAGAATGTTTTCAAGCCTAGATAAGTTATTAGCTATGGGGTTCTCTGCTCCTTTCCTATCAGCGATATGCGAATCAAATTCCTGTAGCAGAAGAACCACCTAATGAGTCTAGGTTTAGCATCTTTCTTTTCCATAAGATATTTTATAGCAGCATGATCGGTGTGAACAATTACCTTAGAATCAAGAATGTAAGATCTGAATTTATCACAAGCAAATACCACTGCTAAGAATTCTTTTTCAGTAGTAGCATAATTTCGTTGAGCACTGTCTAGAGTTTTACTAGCATAATGAATAACATTTAGTTTCTTATCAACTCTTTGTCCTAGAACAGCACCAACAACATAATCACTAGTATCACACATAATCTCAAAAGGCAGGTTCCAATCAGGTGGTTGAACAACAGGTGCAGTAATTAAGGCTTTCTTTAGTGTTTTAAAGGCTTCCAAACAATCATCATCAAACACAAAGTGAATATCCTTTTGCAAAAGATTCATAAGAGGCCTAGAAATTTTAGAAAAGTCTTTGATAAACCTCCTATAGAAACCAGCATGACCAAGGAAACTATGAATACCTTTGATATCTTTAGAACATGGCATTTTCTTAATTGCATCAACCTTAGCTTTGTCCACCTCAATGCCTCTTTCAAAAATTTTATGGCCCAAGACAATACCTTTGTTAACCATATCAAGTGGCACTTATCCCAATTCAAGACAAGATTTCTTTGTTCACATCTCTTCAAGACTCGATCAAGATTGCTTAAACAACCAACAAAAGACTTCCCATAAACAGAAAAGTCATCCATTCAAACCACAACAACCTTTTCACAAAAATCAGAGAATATAACAGTCATACATCTTTGAATGGTAGCAGGTGCATTACATAAACCAAAAGGCATACGTCTATAAGCAAATGTTCGAAAAGGACAAGTAAAGGTGGTCTTTTCTTGATCAGGTTGTAAAACAAGTATTGTGCAAAAAAAGAATATCCATCAAGGAAGCAAAAGTGTGTGTGCTTGGATAATGTTTCTGACATTTGATCAATAAAAGGCAGGGGGTAATGATATTTTCTAGTAGGTTTATTTAATTTTCTATAATCAATTACCATCCTATAACCTGTGACAATTCTTTGTGGAATAAGCTCATTCTTATCATTAGGAACAATAGTTATACCTCCTTTCTTAGGGACACAATGAACATGGCTTACCCATCTACTATCAGCTATAGGAAGATTATACTTGCTTCTGGAAGTTTCAATATTTCTGCTCTTACCACTTCTTTCATCTTCGGATTTAACCGACGTTGGTGATCAACAATAGGTTTAGCATCAGGTTCCATATTAATCTAGTGCTGACATAGAGTGGGACTAATGCCCTTAAGATCATCAAGAATATATCCAATAGCAGCCCTGTGCTTCCTTAGAACTTTCAATAGTCTTTCTTCTTCATGTTCCGAAAGGTTAGCCCTAATAATAACATGATATATCTTTTTCTCATCAAGATAAGTATACTTCAAAGTGTCTGCCAATTGTTTTAATTCAAACACAGGATCACCTTTAGGTGGAGGAGGACCTCCTAGAGATTCAATAGGCAAATTGTGTTAAAGCAGAGGTTGTTGTTCAAAAAAGATTCTATCTATTTCATTTCTTTCACGCATATGCAAATCATTTTCATGGTCTAGCAAGTATTGTTCCAAAGGATCAGTAGGAGGCACAACAATGGAAGCAATACCAATAATTTCATCTTTACTAGGCAAATCTTTCTTATGAGGTTGTCTACTAAACTTGAAAAATTAAATTCATGAGATTCATCACCAAAGCTAACACTGACAGTTTGTTTCTCACAATATATTTTGGCATTGATGGTGTTCAAGAAAGGTCTACCAAAAATAATGGGACAAAAGTCATCTTGTGGGGAGATAAGAATAAGAAAATCAGTAGGCTATTTTATTTTCCCACACAAGACTTCAACATCTCTAAGAATCCCAATTGGTGATATAGTATCTCTATTAGCAAGTTTAAGAGTGACATCTATGCCTTCTATTTCAGCAGGTGCTATTTCATATTTAATTTCTTGACATAAGGATAAAGTAATATCACTCAAACTAGCACCTAGGTCACATAACCCATGATAACAGTGATCTCCTATCTTAACTGAGACAACAGGCATGCTAACAACTGGTCTATGTTAATCTTTTCCTTCAGGTTTGGCAATTCTAGAAGCTTCACCATAGAAGTAAATAACATGCCCATCAATATTATCAACTAAGAGATCTTTAACCATAGCAACACTAAGTTCAACTCTGATTTGTTCAGATGGTTTGGGTGTTCTAACATAACTTTTGTTAAGCATGGTTGACGCTTTAGCATGTTCCTTCATCCTAACAGGGAAAGGTGTTTTTTCAATATAAGCAGTGGGAACAACTGGATCAACATTGTAAATGATAGTTTCTTCTCTAGATTTTACCGGTTCTTTAATTTCTTCTTTAGTAGGTGGGTGATATTTAAACCACTTCTCCTTAGGGAGATCAACATGAATAGCAAAATATTCACAAAAGGAAGCTACTATCTCATAGTCAAGTCCATATTTGGTGCTAAACATTTGAAAAGCATCGGTATTCATAAAAGATTTAAGACAAACAAACTAGGTTCAATACCTGAGTCTTTACCTTCACCGAGTTCCCAATCTTCAGAGTTGCGTTTAACTCTTTCTAAAATATCCCACCGGAATTCAATAGTTTTCTTCATAAAGGAACCAATACAAGAAGTATCGAGCATGGATTGATCATTACGAGAAAGCTGAGCATAAAAATTCTAAATAATCATTTACCTTGAGACCTCATGATTTGGGCATGAATATAACATTGAATTAAGCCCGCCCCAAGCTAGAGCCATAATTTTTCCTTCATGAGGCCAAAAATTATATATATAATTGCGATCATGATGAACTAGATGCATAGGATAATTTTTTTGATGAAATTCCAATTTCAAACTGTTCCAGTTCCAAGATCCAATATCATTGCATAGCCTATACCATGTAAATGCTTTTCCCTTCAAAGATAAAGGGAAGACCTTCTTCTTAGCTTCATCTCTGGGCAAACCTGCAAGCTTAAACAATCCACAAATTTCATCCACATATATCAAGTGCATATCAGGATGTTCGGATCCATCTCCTGCATAAGGATTAGCTAGAAGTTGTTCTAACATACCCGAAGGAATTTTATATTCAACATTTTCAGTAGGTGCAGTAGGTTGAGGGGCAACTAATTGTGGTTCAGGTCGAGGTGAAGATACCTCGAACAAACCCCTCAAAGGATTGTTTGCCATAGTAGCAAGTGACAATAAATTTCAGCAGTAGTAATAATGTCTCCTGACCAATTTCCACTTACCAAGAGTGCTTCACTCCCTGGCAACGGCGCCAAAAAATAGCCTAGATGACCCACAAGTATATGGGGTCAATTGTATCTTTTGAAAAGTAAGAGTGTCAAACCCAACGAGGAGCAGAAGGAAATGACAAGTGGTTTTCAGCAAGGTAATGTCTGCAAGTGCTAACATTGTAAGTAGCGGAAGTAGTTTGATAGCAAGATAATTTGTAACGAGTAAGTAACAATAGTAGTAACAAAAGTGCAACAAGGTAGCCCAATCCTTTTGAGGCAAAGGACATGCCAAAACGGTTTCTTATGATAAGCAAAGTATTCTTGAGGGTGCACGGGAATTTCATCTAGTCACTTTCATCATGTTGGCTTAATTCGTGTTCGGTACTTTGATAATTTAATATGTGGGTGGACCATTGATTAGGTGTTGTTCTTACTTGAAGAAACCTCCTACTTATGATTAACCCTCTCGCAAGCATCCACAACTACAAGAAAAGTATTAAGAATAAATTCTAACCATAGCATTAAACTTTTGGATCCAATCGGTCCCTTACGGAATAGCGCATAAACTGGGGTTTAAGCTTCTGTCACTCTCGCAACCCACCATCTAATAACTACTCCACAATGCATTACCTTAGGCCCAAATATGGGTAAGTGTCATGTAGTCGACGTTCACATGACACCACTAAGAGAATGACAACATACATATCATCAAAATATCGAACACATATCAAGTTCACATGATTACTTGCAACATGATTTCTCCCGTGACCTCAAGAATGAAAGTAACTACTCACAAATGATAAACATGCTCAAGATCAGAGGGGTATTAAATAGCATAATGGATCTGAACATATAATCTTCCACCAAATAAACCATATAGTAATCAACTATAAGATGTAATCAACACTACTAGTCACCCACAAACACCAATCTATAGTTTTGGTACAAAGATTGAACACAAGAGATGAACTAGGGTTTGAGAGGAGTTGATAATGTTGAATATGTTGCTGAAGATAGCCCTCCCCAAGATGGGAGAGTTGTTGGTGATGATGATAACGATGATTTCCCCCGACTGGAGGGAAGTTCCCCGGCGTAATCGCTCCGCCGGAGGGCAAAAGTGCTCCTGCCCAAGTTCCGCCTCGAGGTGGCAGCGCTTTGCCCCAAAAGTCCTCTGATTTTTTCTAGGTCAAAATTACTTATATACCAGAAGATGAGCACCGGAGGTGGGTCGAGGAGGGCATCACCCACCAGGGCGCGCTGGGCCTCCTAGCGCTCCCAGGTGGGTTGTTCCCACCTGGTGGCCCCCCTCTGGTACTTATTTGCTCCAATAATTCTTAAATATTCCATAAAAAATCCTCAGGAAGTTTCAGCTCATTTGGAGTTGTGCATAATAGGTAGCTTGACGTAGCTTTTTCAGGTCCAGATTTCCAGCTGCTGGAATTCTCCCCCTTGGTGCATACCTTGCATATTTTGAGAGAAAAGGCATTAGAATTACTCCAAAAAGCATTATTATACAATAAAACAACATAAATAACAGTAGGAAAACATGATGCAAAATGGACGTATCAAGCATGTACATACATTGCCTCGGAACACTGGAGATCGAAAGATCGAACATGAATCATATAGTAGATATGATCAACATAGAGATGTTCACCATTGATGACTACCCCATCTCACGTGATAATTAGACATGGGTTAGTTGATTTGGATCATGCTACACTTAGATGACTTGAGGGATGTCAGTTTAAGTGGGAGTTCTTAAGTAATTTGATTAATTGAATTTTAATTTATCATGAACTTAGTCCTGATAGTATTTGCAAATTATGTTGTAGATTAGTAGTGCACGTTGTAGCTCCCCTATGTTTTTTATATGTTCCTAGAGAAAACTAAGTTGAAATATGATAGTAGCAATGATGTGGACTAGGTCCGTGATCTAAGGATTATCCTCATTGCTGCACAGAAGAATTATGTCCTTAATGCACCACTAGGTGACAGACCTATTGCAGGAGCAGATGCAACCATTATGAATGTTTGGCAAGCTTGATATGATGACTACTTGATAGTTTACTGCAGCATGCTTTATGGCTTAGAACCGGGACTTCAAAAAAAGTTTTGAATGCCACGGAGCATATGAGATGTTCCAGGAGTTGAAATTAGTATTTTAGACTCATGCCCATGTCAAAAGGTATGAGACCTCTGACAAGTACTTTGCCTACAAGATGGAGGAGAATAGCTCAGCTAATGAGCATGAGCTCAGAATGTCTGGGTACTACAATCGCTTGAATCAAGTGGGAGTTAATCTTCCAGATAAGATAGGGATTGACAGAGTTCTCTAGTCACTATCACCAACCTACTAGAACTTCGTGATGAACTATAGTATGCAAGGGATGACGAAAACGATTCCCGAGCTTTTCGCGATGCCGAAATCGGTAAAGGTAGAAATCAAGAAAGAGCATCAAGTGTTGACGTTAAAAAGACCACTAGTTTCAAGAAAAAGGGCAATTGAAAGAAAGACAACTTCAAGAAGAATGGCAAGCAAGTTGTCACTCCCATGAAGAAGCCCAAAGCTGGACCTAAGCCTGAAACCGAGTGCTTCTACTACAAAGGAAATGGTCGTTGGAAGCGGAACTACACCAAATATTTGGCGGATAAAAGGGATGGCAAAGTGAACAAAGGTATATTTGATATACATGTTATTGATGTGTACCTTACTAGTGCTCTTGGTAGTCCCTCAATATTTGATAGTTGTTCGGTTGCTAAGATTAGTAACTCGAAACAGGAGTTGCAGAATAAATGGAGACTAGTTGAGGGTGAGGTGACGATGTGTGTTGGAAGTGGTTCCAAGATTGATATGATCATCATCGTACACTGTCGGTGTCAAAACCGGCAGATCTCGGGTAGAGGGGCCCAAGCTGTGCGTCTAAGGATCGATGGTAACAGGGGACCAGGGGACACAATGTTTACCCAGGTCCGGGCCCTCTTAAAGGAGGTAAAACCCTACTCCTGCTTGATTATATTCTAAGAGTATAGAGATTACAAGAGTCGATCTACCTCGAGATCGTGGTGGCTAAACCCTAGATGTCTAGCCTATGAATATTCGGATGATCGTAATGAGGATGTTCCTCTTACGGACTAATCCCTTCAGTTTATATACACACCAGAGGGACCTAGGGTTTGTACAAGGTCGGTTCATCAGCGAAGGAAACAATACACCCAGACTCCAATCTTGCCGTTCACGCATGGAGAAGTCCCACCCGGACACGAAGGATGGTCTTCAGCTTGATCTTGTACGACCCATTCAACCTAGCCCATATTCCTGGGCCGGATACCTGAGGACCCCCGAATCCAGGACTCCCTCAGTAGCCCCCGAACTTGCCTTCAATGACGATGTACTATGCGGATATAAGTCTTTGGCTTTGCAAGGCGGGTTCTCCACCATACTCCGGATTGACGATAATCCGACATCGACTTCTATGTCCAATCTTTATGATTCCTTCTTGTCGTCTCCTCGATTTCCACGCGTCTGAGCGAATGTGAACGGTCCATTACGTTTTTACATTTTAACCCTTCAATAGGCATGTGCGGCATTTATATAACAAGGTTAGATCCCCAAATTCCATCCCACATCGCCCCAAGAGCAAAAGAGCAAACCACGGAAAAAGCTCAAACCATGGCTAGTGCCCCTGGCTCCTCCTCGCGTCATCGCCCTCAAGAGGGGGATTGGCAAAGTTGTTATGTATCCCATCTTCAGCTCAATCGTCTCCAGACGCAAGGACATCTTCCCCCCGCGGGTCTAATTTCCGTACGGGCAGGGTTAGCTTCTATGGGCGATGGTGCATTGGCGGAGAATTTCCCCAACCCCAGCCAAGGGGAGAGGGTGTGCTTCCTCTCGTTCCTTATGAGGGGCGTAGGATTCCCTATCAACCCCTTCCTTAGGGGCCTAATGGAATACTACGGGATCCAGCTGCACAACCTCACACCAGGTTCCATTCTTCACATTTCTGGTTTTGTCGCCCTCTGCAAATTATTTTTTGGCTGTGAGGCTCATTTCAAACTATGGAAAAAGTTCTTTTGCCTCGTCCCCCGCTGTCGGTGTCAAAACTAGCGGATCTCGGGTAGGGGGTCCCGAACTGTGCGTCTAAGGCTAATGGTAACAGGAGGCGGGGAACACGATGTTTACCCAGGTTTGGGCCCTCTCTATGGAGGTAATACCCTACTTCCTACTTGATTGATCTTGATGGTATGAGTATTGCAAGAGTTGATCTACCAGGAGATCGTAGAGGCTAAACCCTAGAAGCTAGCCTATTATTCTGATTGTCGTTCCCGTCCTATGGAGTAAACCCTCCGGTTTATATAGACATTGGAGGGGGCTAGGGTTACACGGAGTCAGTTACAGAGAAAGGAATCTACATATCCGAATTGCCAAGCTTGCTTTCCACGCAAAGGAGAGTCCCACCCGGACACGGGATGAAGTCTTCAATCTTGTATCTTCATAGTCCAACAGTCCGACATAAGCATATAGTCCGGCTGTCCGAGGACCCCCTAATCCAGGACTCCCTCGGTAGCCCCTGAACCAGGCTTTAATGACGATGATTCCGGCACGCAGGTTATCTTCGGCATTGCAAGGCGGGTTCCTTCTCCGAATACTCCAAAGTAGATATTGAACACAAGAATTGTGCCCGGCTCTGCAAAACAAATTCCACATACCACTATAGAGAGTATAATATTCCACGAGTCTAATCTGCTGACAACTTTCTCATAGAGTGACATCACGCCACGGCCCAATCATTATTCGAACCGTTTCCTCAACCTGCTACTACATATCTTGCGAGGCGGTTTTATTGGCACGTCTTGTCGAAGCAGAGATCGTGTCCCCTTATCACGGGATTATCATCAATAGGGTGTGGGTAACCCAATCGCGCCATTAGCACGACGCTTGGGGAATAAGCTTGTTTCTAGGGCAAGTGGGGAGGAACATGACTTCTGCCGCCTTTATAAAGAGACAAGGATTCCCCTTTTTTCACCCACGCCTTCTTCTTCCTCTTCTCATCCATTCTCGAGCTCCAACGCCCAAGCTTTCGCCTTCTCCGCAAAAATATTCCGAACATGTCCGGAGCGGGAGGCAAGTGGATGGCCTCCTCCTTCAAGAAGGAGGACATCAAGAAGCTTCGGGAGGCCGGATACTTGTCCAAGGACATCGCACATCGGCTTCCGGCCGAAGGGCAGATCATCCCTACCCCGAAGCCCCGGGAAAGGGTAGTGTTTCTCTCCCACTTTGCCCGCGGGCTAGGATTCCCCCTCCACCTGTTCGTAGGCGGACTAATGTTCTACTATGGGCTAGACTTCCATGATTTGGCCCCCAACTCCATCGTCAACATCTCGGCGTTTATCGTCGTGTGCGAGGCCTTTCTCCACATCACACCCCACTTCGGCCTATGGCTGAAGACCTTCAACGTGAAGCCAAAGGTGGTGAGCGACCAACAAGCGGAGTGCGGAGGCACAATGGTGGGCACGATGCCCAATGTCACCTGGCCCGAAAGCTCCTTTGTGGAGACCGTGAAGGGGTGGCAATCGGGGTGGTTATACATCACCGAGCCGGGCGACGCCAACTGGGCAGCGACCCCCGAATTCCGATCCGGCATCCCCATGCGGCTCACCTCCTGGCAAGAGAAGGGTGCAGCCTGGGGTTCAGCGGAAGAACTGACCGGACTTCAGACATGCGTCCAAAATATGATAAGCAAGAAAATCAAGCTTCTCAACGTGGTCCAAGTTATGCTCCTCTGACGGATTCTTCCGTGTCAGAGACGGATTTGCAATCTATGGGAGTTTGACCCGGCCGAACACCAGACGCTGCGAGAGCTCTTTGGCATAATGCACGAAGACGTCTGGAAGGTTCTCTTCAAGGCCAACAAGGTACCACCTCCCATAAACAAAGATCACGGGCTCAACACAAAATGCCAAGCCAATCCGATAAGTTTTCATATTCGCAAGATATGCCTTTTACTAGCACATCCCCAGGAGGAACCTAAGCCTACATGCCAATCTTTTAGGCCTGTGTAACGATAGCGGAGCAGATTAACTATCCGGCTCCGCTACCTGAAGATCCAGAATCGCCTCTTCTAATGAAGATGTTGTTTTCGGTGCCCTATGAGGTGCCGGAGAAGAAGGCCAAGAAGATGGCTGTGGGGACCAGAGATGGTCTCTGGCGCAAGGTTAAATCGGACATGACGTCCGAAGACACCAAGTCACACTCCTCCACCGAAGACAACGAGGAGGAAGAGAAAATCCATCCCCCCCTACTGGGGGGAGAAAGAAGAGGAAGGCCGCCACGCATGGGAAGGCCGAGGTGTCCAAGAAGGAAAAAACCTTCCTTCCAGACCATTCCACCACAGCCACAAATAGCGGCGAGGAGTGGGAACCCAGGGTCAAGCCCCTGGCCAAGTCATAAGTATCTGGACACAATAGTATCTCCGGTATGTTTGCTTTATCGCTTCTTAACATGCCAGACATGCACCTGCAGTCCAGCCAAATACAATATTGAGATATCCTCCTCTTTGGAGGGATCGCTGGACCCGTTGGCGATGAACAACGAGTCTCTTCCGACAGCCTCCTCCCCTAAGGCCGTGGACAACACCAAGGTGTTGTCTCGAAGGATACTAGGCCAAGGGGAGACAGTTCCGAGACGCCTTCATGCGAAACCCGGTCGCCGAACACATGGGGGCAAAGACCCCCACAGACTCCGATAATGGGGGCCACAGCCAGTTTGCCCCCCAGCCGAATACGGCTCCGGAAACCCAAGTGTTCCGGATTCAGGCAGGCAGCCTCTCTCTAAGGTGGGCGAGCCGCCTGTACCGATGACCTCTGTCCATCCAGAGGCACCAGACAGCTTGCTGGAAATGCTTCGCGGCGCTTCCATTGATGAGGAACACCGTACTCTTATGAGTGCAGTGATCGAGAAGGTCCGATCCGCCAAAAGCGGATTGACCACAACCTGCGCTAGCCTTCTAACAGGCTTTGAGGTAAGTAATAAAATTGTGAGAGAATATCACAGTGTAGACAGTAGCCCCTGATGCTCTGTTTGGTGTTCGAAAAGAAAAGTCGAACAAAGGATCAACTAATATTCGCAGGAGTCTAACATAATATGTCTATGTAAATAAGCAGGCATCGCTGCTGGGCGCTGCCGCTCGTACAGCAGAGGTCTCTGGACTAAAGCAAGACCTGGAGCGGACCAAGGGAGAGCTCGTCCTCATGAAGAGGCAGCTGGAGGAAAGTCAAGGTACATAATACCCTGCCTGTGTACTTATGAAGGATAAATGGTTTCTGCTGATAAAAGTGTCATGAACTTTTTATAGGGGCCACGACTGAAGTGGCAGCCCTTAAGAAGACGCTGGCCGAGGCCGAAGACCAAGCGGCCAAGGAACACGCCGCGTGCGAGAAGCAAGAGGCCCGGGTCAGCGAGGTCCAGCAAGAGCTCCAGGATTTCGTCCAGAAGTACGAGTCCTTGGAGCGTGACTCTAAGACTCAAGAGTCCGAGCTTGCCAAGGCCCTCCAGAGCACACAAGACGCCAGAGCTGAAGCCCAGAGGGCCCTCCAGGAGATCCAGGCGGCCAAAAAGATTGCAGTGGGTAAGGCATTTGTTAAGCAAAGCAAGCATGTGAAGGAGACATTCTTTTTACTTACCCAAATTTGGAGTTCTCCAGGAGCGTTTGTGGATCTGCCGCATAGCATATCGGATGCCGCAGAGTTCTACTGAGCCGAAGAAGGGAGCTCAACGGAGAAGCTATTCTGGTCTCAATATCTTGGGACAGAACATCCGATGCCTTTGAGCGACCACCTGAAGCAACTGGTCGAGCTGCACAAGGCAGTCGAACTGGCCATGAAGGACCTCATAGTCCGGCTATGGCCTACCGAGCCTATGCCCAGCAGCTACTTCAGACTCGTGAAGCGGCTTGTGAGTGCCTTCCCACGACTTGAAGTCATAAAGCGGTCGGTTTGCATTGAGGGTGCGCGGATGGCCTTTGCCCGTGCAAAGATGCATTGGGCGAATATGGACACCACGTCACTGATGACCGAGGGGCCACCGAAGGGCAAGGAGCACCGCCGACCCAAAAAATATTATGACAGTGTCCTGAAGGGATCCCGCCTTGTGGCGGAGCATTGTACTAAGGATGTAATATTTGAATGAATGTATTCATTTTATCCAGTAATATGAAACAAGTTCATTTGCGCAATATAATGCTTATTGATTTAAAATTTTACCTCATGTGCGGCTGTTTACAAAATCTGAGAGTTAGACAGTTGTCGGCTTCTGCCCCCATGTAACTAGTACCGGGGTGTTCGGGATAAATCTAAACAGTCTTTATCCAAGATTTTGGTCCTTTAAGGAGGTGTCTAGCACAACGAACAAGGCAATCAGACTATACAACTTTATCACCCTCACTTCGCCATAGAAGTTCTATAATTTTAAATTTTGGCGTAGCCCCTGGTACTCAAAAGGCCGAACTTGGGGCGTTCTACACACCTAAATTAGACAAAGACCGATTCTTTGCATAAAGCGGAAAAAATCTTTAAGGATTTGAGATCTCTCGAACAGCGACCAGCTCTTGCCGCATCATGACAGTCAGTTTTTGGCTTTCTCTACACACCTAAATTAGACAAAGACCGATTCTTTGCATAAAGCGGAAAAAATCTTTAAGGATTTGAGATCTCTCGAACAGCGACCAGCTCTTGCCGCATCATGACAGTCAGTTTTTGGCTTTCTCTACTGAGGTGCTCGTCTGGAAGAACCGGGACACAATCGCAGTAGTTCTACCTTTACTACCCTAGGCGATATAGCGGAACGTAGGGTAGCAAGCACAGGAGCCAGGCAACCCAACTATTGACCCAAGACATGATTCGGAGCTGATGCATATAATGATATAAGTTTGGGGTGCCGAACTATTATAAGTGTTCGGACTTTCTTGCCATGTTATGGGGTACACTGAAGCCCATGGCGAACTAACCGTACCAGAATGCATAGGTGCGATTTGTAATAAATAAACAGACAAGGAAAAAAATGAAGTAATAAGCTGAAGCTGCAAATTATTTTCCATTGTTATTTGTTTGATACGTCAAGGAATATGTATACAAGTAATGCGATAAGCAAATAGGGTTATTTGACATGCCCTGGCCAAGAGCGAGCTGTGTGTGGGTATGTAAAACAGGTATAGCGATCGTTAGCAGAGACCACTTGGGGATTCCCTTGTACGTCAAAGCTCCTTGCTTCCTTGGTGTATCCGTCCTGTGATGGGTCCGATGATCAGGTTATCAGAAGAGCCTCAAGAAGAGAAAAACCTGAAAGAAAGAAAAACATGAAGGTGTGCAGATCCAGGGGCGGTTGAGCCGCATTGTGAACCGTGGTGTAGCTGTGCCTCCGTCTATGCCCATGGTATCTTAAGTGCGTAATTATGTACGCGCGACACAAATTTCACCACTTGATTGGGACTATGATGGAGGCCGAATTGCTAGGTAAGCTTTGGACGGGCCGGACCATCCTATTGCAGACTAGTTCGGACTTGCTTAACGGTGTCCGGGGGCTTTATTGCCGAATTGAGGGTCTGCCTAAGAAGGCTGCTCTGTACTTCTGCTGCAAGGGCCGTGATGTGCTCCTCCGTACGGAGGGAGCACTCTGTATTTCCATTGACTATTATAACACCGCGAGGTCCGGGCATCTTGAGCTTGAGGTAGGCATAGTGTGGAACCGCATTGAATCGAGCAAATGCGGTTCGTCCAAGCAGTGCGTGATAACCAGTGCGGATGGGGACAATGTCGAAGATTAACTCCTCGCTTCGGAAGTTGTTCGGAGATCCGAAGACCACTTCCAGTGTGATTGAGCCTGTACAACGGGCCTCTACACCTGGTATGACACCTTTGAAGGTGGTTTTGTGGGTTTGATCCTTGAGGGATCGATACCCATTTTGCGCACTGTATCCTGATAAAGAAGGTTCAGGCTGCTGCCACCATCCATGAGGACTCGTGTGAGGTGGAATCCATGATAATGGGGTCGAGGACCAGTGCGGCTGAGCCGCCATGACGAATACTGGTCGGATGGTCCCTGCGATCAAAGGTGATCGGACAGGAGGACCATGGGTTGAACTTTGGGGCGACTGGCTCCATCCCGTAAACGTCCCTTAGTGCGCGCTTCCGCTCGCGCTTGGGGATATGGGTGTCGTATATTATATTTACCGTTTTGACTTGGGGAGGAAATTTCTTCTGTCCCCCTATGTTGGGTGGCTGGGGCTCCTCGCCGTCATCACTATGCGACCCCTTTTCCTTATTTTTGGCATTTAATTTGCCGGCATATTTAAATACCCAACATTCTCTGTTGGTATGGTTGGCTGGTTTATCGGGGGTGCCGTGGATTTGACATGGAAAATCGAGTATGCGGTCCAGACCGGACGTGCCCGGATTGTTTCTTTTAAATGGCTTTTTCTGTTGACCGGACTTGGAGCCACTGAATCCGGCATTGATGGCCGTGTCTTCGGCGTTATCACCATTACTACGACGCTTGTGTATGAAGCGCCAAGATTTCTTGATGTGTTGTTGCTACGAGCCAACCAGCTATCTTCGCCCGCAGAAAAGTGGGTCATGAGTGTCGTAAGGGCTGCCATGGACTTCGGCTTCTCTTAGCCGAGGTGTCAGGCAAGCCACTCATCACGGATGTTATGCTTAAAGGCCGCGAGGGCTTCGGCATCCGGACAGTTGATGAGTTGGTTCTTTTTAGTTAAGAACCGAGTCCAGAATTTCCTACCTGACTGTCCGGGCTGTTGGGTTATGTGACTTAAGTCATCAGCGTCCGGTGGTCGCACATAAGTGCCCTAAAAGTTGTCAAGGAATGCATCTTCTAGGTTCTCCCAACTGCCAATGGAGTTTTCCGGCAGACTATTCAGCCAGTGCCGAGCTGGCCCCTTGAGTTTTAGTGGGAGATACTTGATGGCATGGACGCGCCATGTAAATGTGGAGAAGGAAATCTTCAATCTGTACCGCGGGATCTGTTGTCCCATCATAAGGTTCGATGTTTACGGGTTTAAACCCTTCTGGGAATTCATGCTCCATTACTTCGTTAGTGAAGCATAGGGGGTGTGCGGCGCCTCTATGCCGGGCTACATCATGACGTAGTTCAGATGAATTTGGTCTGCTGTATTCGGCCTAGATGGATTTGTATTTAGTATATCCGGCATGGCGGTCATCGTCACATGTTGGGGCACGCCCCCGCAATATGTAGATCGGTCTTGACTGTCCTGCTTTGTTTTCCAATTTGTCTCCCAGGTCATGCGTGTAGCCCTGGGCCTTCGTGTTTCTATTTGTTCGACCTCAGGGTGCGGGCTGGTGTTCTGACTGATACGCTGCTTTGTCTCGGCCATGCGGTGGTCGGTCAGCCGCATCCTGTGCTGGTAGTATAGGCTCTAGTGCCTCATCCTCGAATTGAGGTAACAACCTGCGCCTCAGGTAACTTTTGGTTGGGCGCTCGAGTCCATATTCCTCGACCGCCAGGACCTCAGTCCATCTATCAGTGAGCAGATCTTGATCAGCATGAAGGTGCCGCTATTTTTTCTTTAGGCTCTTTGCCGTGGCTATAAGCCAGCGCTTGAAGTGCTGCTACTCGACGGGATCCTCAGGCACGATAAATTCATCGTCGCTGAGGCTCACCTCATCTTCGGAGAGGGGCATGTAATCCTCCTTTGATGAGTCTTCATTCATGGCCTGTTCATCGGGGCTAGCTTGCCCGTCCTCCCGTCCAGCCTGTTCAAAGCTTGGCTGGGCGGGATTGTCTTCGTCTTCGGCATCATCCGGAGTGCTATTATCTATTGTGCCGGTATTTCTGTTTCTACCCTGGCGTGGTTTAGAGCGGCGCCGCTGACATTGGCGCTTCGGCTATTTCTTAGGAGGATTATCCTTCGTTGCATCCTTTTGATCCTCGCCATTGTTTTCTTTGGGTGTGTCCACCATATATATGTCATACGATGAGGTGGCTGTCCAGCGCCCTGTGGGCGGTGGTTCCTGTTCTTCTCCGGCATCGTCGTTCATACCGTCGATGTCTTCGGAGTCGAAATCAAGCATGTCGGTTAAGTCGTCGACAGTGGCTATTAAGTGGGTGGTGGGTGGGTAACGAATTCCTTCATCGACCGCTTCCCACTCAAGCCAGACATAGTTCGGCCAAGAGTCTCCCGACAAGGAGAGAGATTTTAATGAGTTTAGCACGTTGCCCAAGGGTGAGTGTTGAAAGATGTCCGTGGAGCTAAACTCCAAGATCTGTGCCCAGTTAGACCCGATGGGCACGGATACGCGCGGTTCGGAGCCTATGGACGGAGACGAGTCCGAGGGTCCGATGACACAGACCTCATTGGAGGTGAAAGCTATGTTCGGCTCTATCGCCGTTGAGTGTGCGGTTTTCGTGGCAGGGTCCATGCTACCGTCCTCGGATGGCATGATCTGCACTGGATCTAAGGCCAGCGCAGCTGCAGGTGCGATCTCCTGAACGTCGTCCGATGGTAGATCTAGGTCATGCTCATCGTGGCTGTAGGGTACACCTGTCATGGGCTTGAATCCATTGAAGATCAAGTCTCCACGGATGTCGGCAGTGTAGTTCAAGCTTGCAAACCTGACCTGATGGCCAGGGGCATAGCTATCAATCTACTCCAGATGGCCAAGCGAGTTGGCCCGCGGTGCGAAGCCGCCGAATACGAAGATTTGTCCGGGGAGGAAAACCTCACCCTGGACCGCGTCGTTGTAGATGATTGAAGGAGCCATCAAGCCTTATGGTGAGGACAGAGTGGAACTCTCAATGAAAGCACCAATGTCAGTGTCAAAACCGGCGGATCTCGGGTAGGGGGTCCTGAACTGTGCGTCTAAGGCTAATGGTAACAGGAGGCGTGGAACACGATGTTTACCTAGGTTCGGGCCCTCTCTATGGAGGTAATACCCTACTTCCTGCTTGATTGATCTTGATGATATGAGTATTACAAGAGTTGATCTACCACGAGATCATAGAGGCTAAACCCTAGAAGCTAGCCTATGATTCTGATTGTTGTTCCTGTCTTACGGACTAAACCCTCCGGTTTATATAGACACCGGACGGGGCTAGGGTTACACAGAGTTGGTTACAGAGAAAGGAATCTACATATCCTAATTGCCAAGATTGCCTTCCACTCAAAGGAGAGTCCCACCCGGACACGGGATGAAGTCTTCAATCTTGTATCTTCATAGTCCAACAGTCCCGCATAAGCATATAGTCCGGCAGTCCAAGGACCCCCTAATCCAGGACCCCCTCACCTGCCACCAGGGAAGAGGGCCTATATTTGAAGTGGGCGGCACCGAAGTATGGTGCATAGCCGGATCCGGTTACCCAGTCGGGACTCCGAAGAGAGGGTCCAAAGAATGGTCTTCAGAATGGTTTTACATTGAGGATGTTCCTCTTCTGGACCTTGTCTTGCGCGGACTTCCTAAATTCTCTACCGCTCTCTTGAAGAAGCTATTCAGCTGGCGCCCCAAGTTCTCCGGACAAGAGGATAGTGCGGAGGTGATGAGATTGGTTAGCAAGGTCAGATTGCTGACCCATTCTGGACTCTCCATTGTTGAAGTCGTGGCCATTGCGATAAAGCGATGCATCCAGCCTCTTCAACGCAGAGTGGCTCCTTTATGGATCTACAATGGGGAGGACGACACATCTCGCTATAGGCGAGAGGGTCCGTATAACCAAGCCGCATTGGCTGCCATGCTGGTAGACCTTTATAAGCGGGAACAAGAAGACTTCGCCCATTTAAATATTCGGGAAGGTTTCTCCATGTACAACCCCATTGAATGGGTAAGTTTAGTCATTCAGCACTTTTTTATTATTGGGATGCATTAACTGAATACTCTGGTTGCTTCAAAATAGTCATGGAGGAAGGTAGTCAAGAACATCTATTGCCCCCTCCTCAACCGAAGGACCATGCTCGCCATGAATACCCTGGATTCCATGAGGATCCGGATATATTTGTAGAATTTGAAGACAGAGTTTATTATCAGGCGAGCCTTGACGGCTTGGAGGTAGCCATTATGGCCGATTACCCTGATCTATATCCCTTCGTTAAGGTAAGTGTTTGGAAATCATTTTAAAAGGGAAACACTTTCGCTCACAACTTACCCTCCGCACTGGACCGTGTTGCACAGGATCGGCACTCAGCGAGCTGTACCCAAGCACGGTTAGCCAAAAGAAAAACGGCTCCTTCATAGGGTGAGCGCGCGAAATGAAAGGGGACTGAGAGCGCTGCTAAGCCTGCTCCATTACCAAAGAGGCATATTCATTTTTTTGACATAAAAAGAGGTATATTCATTACTTCATGTCTGAACATAAAGCCGAATCGTTATTCTCCTCCTCCTTCTATCATCTCAGGAGAGGTATAGGGTGAACCGTACCAAAGATCCTAGCAAGCCGAGCCGCAGCAAATGCAGCGCCGAACTCATCAGCTAGGACGAGGGTGCATATAGGGGTGGCATCGTCTCATCCACCTCATGAATATCCGGATGAAGGGTCCTTCACTAATTCCAAAGTGGAGAGTGCGATGAATCACCATCACTTAAAAGAGACCCTGCGCGCCCCGGCCTTTTCGGAGCAAGAATTTACCACTCTCAGCACCGTGGACGCGTATATCCGAGCTTCCCGGGACAGACTTACTGGAGTTACTCGCCTGTTCTCAAAGGATATACAGGTGAAAGTTTATGCAATTTTAATATATAGATACCAGTAGCCCCCGAGACTTAAAGCGGTGGGAACTAACCGAATTGAGGATTGTTTATGACCGCAGATCCTCAAGGACAAAAACAGCGTGTTGTCCCAGGAGCTCGAAACAAGCCAGACACAGCTAAATGCCGCTGTCATAGAGCTTGAATAAGTGAAGAGTGCCCCAATGACCGAGGGAAAAGATAAAAAACTGGAAGAGCAAGTGAAGAAGCAGGCCGAAGAGATAAAGGGCTTAAAGGCTCAACTCTTGGAAGCGCAACAGGAGAACTAAAACTTAAAGGGCAGCATATTCGGTATGACGCTTATACCTTTCGGAGTACTGATATAATCATATAATACGGAATTTTATAATTCGGTTCATACAGGTCTGTTAACCGACCACCAAGAAGAGGAAGTGTCCGGGCTTCAAAGCGACATTCTCAGAACTGTCAAAGTTGCATGAGCATGATCGGAAAGCCATGAAAAAATATGGCCAAAGCCTTATGGCCATCCGATGTCCCTCAGAAAGTATGGAGGGGTTGGCAGACCTATTCAAGGGTGTTCCGCATTGCTTTGAGCTATGGAAGATGTCCGCATGCTGGGAAGGTGCGCGAGAGGCATGGGCCATGGTGAAGACACACTACACCGGACTCGATCTGAATCATATGGCCCGAGTTGGACCTCGAGGACCGGATGGGAAGGAAATTCCTGTAAACTTGGTATATGACCAAGTAATGATAGAAGCGAAATATTGGCAAGAAGATTGTAAGCTAGATAGCCTTATAGATGGCATAGAAAGTGTCGAATTTCGGGTTCCGGCAGACCCTCTAGATTCGAACACTAGGGTGCGCGTGGAGATTACGGCCTCTACCTACCAGCACCTCACCGCCTCGCTAGGATCTAAGCTATGAAAGGAACAACACAAGAGACACATGGTTTATACTAGTTCGGGCCACCATTGTGGTGTAATACCCTACTCTAGTTTGTGGCGTGGTGGATTGCCTCTTGGGCTGATGATGAACAATACAAGGAATAACAGCCTCGCGAGGGTCTGTTCTTGACTGGTGTGATGAACTGCTAGGGGGAGTTCAGTCGCTCTCTCTGCTGGTTTTCTGATGATGATCCACCCGCTTCTACCTTGTGGGTGGTTAGTCCTCTTTATAGGCAAAGGCCCTCGGCCTCTTCCCAAATATTGAGCGGGAAGGGCGCCAACAATGGGCCATTTGAAGGGGAACATCTAGTACACTTATCCTGACTAAAGTTGGTCCTCGCCTGTCAAAGGCTCTGGTGGTGACGCCGGCTTGGGCTCCACAATGACTTCGTTCCTGCCGTTGCGACGGTCTTGTTGCACCGAAACGGATGCCTTTGCTTGATGCTCTCGCCTGCGCTTGCTCCCTTTGCACCAAAGAGGAAAGGAGGACACTGCGCAGTCTGGCGCCCGCCTGGCGCCCTTGGTCATCATGGCTTGCGTCATGGGCACCTCGTGAGGTACCCCGCATTGATCTCTCCGCCTCCTCGCGAGCCAGCCTGACGAGGCCGTGCCTGAGGAAGCTCCCTGTCGTCCACCCCGCGAGGCTTGGCCCCTCGCCAGGGTCTTGAGCTCGTGCTGATGAAGATGGGCCGTGCTAGGCCTCCCCTGGAGCCACGCCGCAGGCCGCAGGCAGGCAAGTCTGGGGACCCCCGTGCCCAGAACGCTGAGGCTGAGGCCTCGTCGTTAGCTCGGGGAGGAGGCCTGTCGTGACCTTTGCTTCCCGAGGCTGAGGCCTCGTCGACCACTTCACGCCCTACAAGTGTTAGTTTGGAGAGGTAGTTCCCGGCCTCAGCTGTGGAGGCGACCGACCCAGGTCCTGTGTTCGTGTCGCGGTGCCCGTGGGGCACGACTGGAGGGGTGCTTCTGTAGTGGACCCGGGTAGGAAAGCCTAGAATGATAAGGGCAGAAAACACTCGCGAGGGTGCCCGCGTCGCTCCCTCGCGAGACTTGCACGAGAGAAATCAGGGCAAGAGAGCGAAAACAAGGCAAAGAGTCACAAGCCAAAGGCAAAAACAGCTTCAATAAAACCTCGAATGGGGATGAACAAGCCAACTGCAGAAAGCAAATGAGAAAAGCCACGTCCGGCACCTAATCTAGTCTTCGACGTCTTCTCACCAGCGCGGAGCTAAGTGCTGCCACTGGGCGTGGGAGGGAGCCCCAGGGCCTGAGGCCGGCGCTCCTGAGACTCCGGGGCGTGTACAACCCCAACTCATTATTACGTGAGAGTGTCACGGGCGGCGAGCTTCATAGGCATTGGCCTTCTTCACAGGCTCCGGGCCTTCCTTGGAAAGATAACCTTCACAGGCGTTCGCCTTCCTCACAGGCACCGGGCCTTTTCCAAAACGCGACAGCTTCACAGGCGTTCGCCTTCTTCACGGGCTCTGGGCCTTTTCCAAAATGCGATAGCTTCACAGGCGTTCTCCTTCTTCACAGGCTCTGGGCCTTTTCCAAAACGCGACAGCTTCACATGCATTCACCTTCTTCACAGGCTCTGGGCCTTTTCCAAAACGCGACAGCTTCACAGGCGTTCGCCTTCTTCACAGGCTCTGGGCCTTTTCCAAAACACGACAGCTTCACACGTGTTCGCCTTCTTCATAGGCTCTGGGCCTTTTCCAAAATGCGACAACTTCACAGGCGTGCCCATGAGTCGCGATGCTCAGGTGCCCCCCCTTTAACGTGCAAGCGGCCGACATGAAGGAAGAAGAGGTGCCGTGGACGGGCATCAAATAACAAGCATGATGGGTCAAACGCAAGAGGGGTACATGCCGCTGGGTCTGGCCCGAGTGACTTGGGGATGATGCAGCCCGAGGGGCGCCCCCAACAAAGTAAGCTAGGAACATAAAGTAAAAAGGGGATACATGCCGCAGGGACGGACCCACGTGGCCTGGGAATAATGCAGCCCTGGGTGCACTCCTAGCTGGAAACGAAACTTGAAGGATGTCACCTGATAGTGTTGAAGGCGAAGGGGTGTTGAAGTAGCAGACGTCGTGGGCTGCGGAATCCGATCTTCACGAGCCCCCAGGCCCAGGAGCCTCGGGAGGTTCCGGAGGCGCTGGTGGCTCCTCGTGGACCATCTCCATCTCCGCCAGGGCTGCAGAACGCCTGGCCTCCTGAGCCTCCAAGATGCTCCTCATGAGGCGCTGGTACGCGGCGGCCGCGTTCGGCAAGCCGTAGGGCATGCGAACGTAGCTGTGGGGCGGGCCTTCGCAGCGCCCCTCGCGTGAGGGCCAGAAGCGCTCCTGAGAGGCGGCTCGGTTGAGCCCTGGGATGTCGATGCAGACGCGTAGCCCACCATCCTCGCCTGGATGGGGAGCTGTGGTGGGTAAGCGGCGGCTGCCACTCATGACTCTTGATCCCTGCAACTCCTGCGTGATCTGACTGACGAACTCCTGAGGGTTTGGCCCTCCTTGCCTTGCTCCTTCCTGAGGGAAACATGCTTTGAATCACGCCTCCAAGTGGTGCCCAAGTGCCTCCCTCGTGACCTTAGCAAGGTCGGTGAGCCTCCAGGAGGGAGCCCCCGAGCCTTGCTTGAGGAGGGCGCCAAGCATGCCTTCCTATGCGACAGAAGGAGGTGCCCCCTGAGCAGGCGCAGACTCTGAGGGGCCTGCCTCCTGAGGGGTCGGGCCTGGCGATGTCTTCTTCTTCTTGGGAGCGGTCTTAGGGAGCCTCCCGCTCCCGCGATCTGGGTCTTCAAGTGATGCGGCCTGAAAAGCTCGCTCTAGGGAGCACACTGCGTCTCTTTCTTCACAAGGCACCGTGATGACTAAACCGCTTCCTGGCATCTTGAGGACGTTGTAGCCGTGATGAGTCACGGCCATGAACTTGGCGAGAGCTGGGTACCCGAGGATGGTGTTGTATGGCAGGCGAATGTGGGCGACGTCGAAGTCGATGAGCTCGATGCGGTAGTTGTTGCGCGCCCCGAAGGTGACAGGGAGGCGGACCTGCCCAATCGGAACCGTGGATCCATCGTGACTCCGGAGAAAGGCTTGGTTGGCTGAAGCTGATTGTAAGGCACTTGGAGATTGTTGAACATCTCTATGGACAGGACGTTGAGCCCTTCCCCGCCGTCGATGAGGGTCCTGGTGACTTGCACGTTGCTGATGACTGGGGAGCAAAGCATCGGGAGGACTCCGGCTGTGGCCGCGCACTTGAGCTGATCCGCTGAGCTGAACGTGATGGCGCATGCCGAGCACCTAAGGGGGTGCGTCGCTTCGAGCTTGGGGAGGACTGCATTCACTTCGCGGGTGAACTGCTTGAAGATGCGTTGAGAGGCTGGGGCTTGAGCTCTGCCCAGGATGCAGGCGATCGCGTGCGGCTCCTGGAAGCCCCCAACCCCCTCGTCCTGATGATGGTCCTCGTTTCTCCTTGGCTGCGGAGGCAGTGGAGGGAGGCCCGCGTTTCCCTGCGGACGGTCCTCGCGAGGCTGATCCCTCCAGTCTCCCTCGCAAGGCTGATCCTGCCTGCGATCCTCGCGAGGTCGGACGCGCCACCCTTGGCGAGGGCCGCGGTCTTCCCAGTGTCCTGTGTTCCTTCCTCCTCCTCGGTCGTAGCCTTGATCGTTGCGGTCGGGGCGTCGGCCGATCCTCCCTTCTCGCACGGCTCGGAGCTCTTGACATTCGTTGGTGTTGTGGGTGTGTAGGTCGTGGTACACACAGTACCGGTTGCCCTTGAAAGACTCGGGCTGATCTCTGCCCCACTTGGTGTCTGGTTCTGCCGCGAGCACGACAGCCCCCTTGCGCTTCACGTCCTTGGCCTTGGACTTCTTCTCTTCTGG
Source organism: Triticum dicoccoides (assembly GCF_002162155.2). Taxonomy (NCBI): domain Eukaryota; kingdom Viridiplantae; phylum Streptophyta; class Magnoliopsida; order Poales; family Poaceae; genus Triticum; species Triticum dicoccoides. Next base: position 438,196,573 of record NC_041389.1, on the reverse strand, counting down.
GTCCACGGCTGGCAGCTCGAGGAGGGAAAGGCGCCCTTCCTCATCCCTGGCGCACTTGGTCGCCAAGTTGAACAGCTGCAAGGAAGTGCACAGATCTTCATGCATCGCCAGCTCCTCCTTCATCTTGACGTCACGCACACCGTCGGAGAAGGCTGAGATGATGGCCTCCTCGGTCACCTTGGGAATCTTGAGGCATGCGTTGTTGAAGCGCTGGATGTACTTCTGCAGGGTCTGCCCTGGTTGCTGCTTGATGCGGCGCATGTCGCTCATGGCAGGCGGCCGGTCGCGAGTACCTTGGAAATTGGCGATGAAGCGGGTGTGCATCTCCTCCCAGGAGGAGATCGTGCCAGGAGCCAGGTTCAGGAGCCAGGTGCGGGCCCCGTCCTTGAGTGCCATGGGAAACCAGTTCATCGTGACCTTCTCGTCCCCGTTGGCGGCTTTGATGCCCAGCTCATAGAGCTGGAAGAAGTCCGCAGGGTCGGCCATGCCGTCGTAGCAAGGGGGAAGGTCTGGCTTGAACTTGCTGGGCCATGCGACGCTGCGGTGGCCACGGGAGGCCTTTGGTGACCAAGAGCTTGGTCTTGCGGGTCCCCATGTGTTGCAGCTGGGAGCAGCGCGGGGTCTTGACGTGCTGGAACAGGAGCGTGGTCGTGACGAGCCGGAGCAGGGAGCACTCGTGCAGCTTCTTGAGGACGAGGGACCTCTTCGCAACTCTGCTCTTGCCGCGCTGGCGCCGGACGGAGTGGGTTCCGCCCAGGGGCCACGCGCCTTGGGGCCAGGGCACCTTCTTGAGGGGGAGGCGGCTGAGGCGCCCCCGGAGCTTCATTGCCCACGCAGGGCGAGGGGCGGTGCAGCGAGATGGATGGTGCGGGGGAGCCCCTGCGGCATGGACGAGGTCGGCGACGCGGTCGAGCCACTCTTCGTAGACGTCGTCGACTGGGCGGTAGCGCAGGAGCTCATTTGCCGCGATGAGCGCAGCTCGAGCCTCCATGGACGCGCGGAGTGCACGGGACGAAGAACTAGCTGGGGTGAGTGAGGGAGTAGAAGTGCGGCCGTCTCGCCTCACTGACAGATGCTGGGACGATGCTTGCTGCTCGTTCCCCGCTGGGCCGGTGGCGACATTGACGGCAGGCGATGGGGAACGGCGGGGGCGGCCGCCGACGGGGGCCGTCTGGGCGACGCAGGAAGCGAGGGCGGCTCGGCGCTCGGCGCGGGCCCGACGAGCGTCCAACATGGATGCGATGGTCGGTGAAAAACAGGGCGGCGGGAGATGAATTCCGGTGCACCCCTACCTGGCGCGCCAAATGTCGGATTTCGGGCTCCGGCAGACCCTCTAGATTCGAACACTGGGGTGCGCGTGGAGATTACGCCCTCTACCTACCTGCACCTCACTGCCTCGCTAGGATCTAAGCTATGAAAGGAACAACACAAGAGACACAGGGTTTATACTAGTTCGGGCCACCATTGTGGTGTAATACCCTACTCTAGTTTGTGGCGTGGTGGATTGCCTCTTGGGCTGATGATGAACAATACAAGGAAGAACAGCCTCGCGAGGGTCTATTCTTGGCTGGTGTGATGAACTGGTAGGGGGAGTTCAGTCGCTCTCTCTGCTGGTTTTCTGATGATGATCCACCCGCCTCTACATTGTGGGTGGCTAGTCCTATTTATAGGCAAAGGCCCTCGGCCTCTTCCCAAATATTGAGAGGGAAGGGCGCCAACAATGGGCCATTTTGAAGGGGAACATCTAGTACACTTATCCTGACTAAAGTTGGTCCTCGCCTGTCAAAGGCTCTGGTGGTGACGCCAGCTTGGGCTCCACAATGACTTCCTTCCTGCCGTTGCGACGGTCTTGGTCTTGTTGCACCGAAACGGATGCCTTTGCTTGATGCTCTCGCCTGCGCTTGCTCCCTTTGCACCAAAGAGGAAAGGAGGGCACTGCGCGGTCTGGCGCCTGCCTGGCGCCCTTGGTCGTCATGGCTTGCATCATGGGCACCTCATGAGGTACCCCGCCTTGATCTCTCCGCCTCCTCGCGAGCCAGCCTGACGAGGCCGTGCCTGAGGAAGCTCTCTATCGTCCACCCCGCGAGGCTTGGCCCCTCGCGAGGGCCTTGAGCTCGTGCTGATGAAGATGGGCCGTGCTGGGCCGCCCCTGGAGCCACGCCGCAGGCCGCAGGCAGGCAAGTCTGGGGACCCCCGTTCCCAGAACACCGACAGAAAGAGAGTAGGCGTTCGATTCTATGTATCAATGTAGTTTATGCCCGAACTTATCTCCTGCCGAATTTGTAAAAAAAATTGTCATCGCAGACCTTCGACTTTCACCTGCAAACCAATAAGTTGGAGTGTTTCCGTATACTATGTTAAATAGGAAACATTTAGTATCTTCGGAAACTCGGCTATCCGGTCATATTGCTCAAACAGACAAAATATGTTCGGGGAGTTATGTTATATTACTGTTTAATGTAAGAAACATCTTCCAAGAAAAATAGTTCCGTTAGGGGTTCCTTTCCTTGGGTTGACATGCTAAATGATGCATGCATAGGCTTGTATCCGATTTACAGACATTTGATTCCGTAGTTGTTCCAAAAAACAGTCTGTCGTTTATTTGCCGACCAATTATTCCCTTAAAATGCTAGCTTTCGGCTTCACCCGTCTGAGGTACATATCCGGATAACCCGGCTGTAACAATCGCAGAGGTACTCCCCTTAGATCCTAGCCGAACAATCGGGAACATAGGGTATAAACACAGGAGCGAGGCAATCCAACTTGGGAAAAACTTAATTCATAGAGGTGCATATAATGGCAAAAGTTTGTATAAAAACAACCAACATAGACAATAAAAGCTATAGGATTTTAATAACATGTTTCATTGGAGAAGCCCACATGTATGGTGGGGTGTATACATTTAAAGATGTGTACCCCGAAGAGCGCGGTTGATCTGGACATACAATGATAAAGAAAAGAGAAAAAACAAGAAAAGAGAGAAGAAAGGAAAAAACCTAGTCAAAGTGGAACCTTAGGAGGCCGAACTATGCGTAGAATCTTCGGAGCTGGGCAGCGTTCCATGGGTTTGGCTCAAGGCAATTATCCGCTAAATTGCGAAGGCAATAGGATCCTCCAATAAGGACTTCATCTATGATGAAAGGCCCCTCCCTTTTTGGTTTGAGCTTGTCTTTTTTTTCGGGAGGCATAAAACAAGTTCTCCAACATTGTACGTCTTAGCCCGCACTTCTCTGCTTTGGTAACACCTGGCCTGTTGCTGATAAAAGGTAGAACGCACCTTGGCAACATCGCGCTCCTCCTTGAGTCCGTCTAGGTCATCCTACCGATCTAGTTCGGCTTCTCGCTCTTCGTACATGCGCACTCGAGGTGAGTCATGAATAAAGTCGCAGGGCAATACGACCTCTGCGCCATACACCATAAAGAAGGGTGTGTATCCGATTGTTCTATTGGGCGTGGCCCGAAGTCCCCAGAGTACGGAATTGAGTTCCTCAACCTAGTGCTTGTCTGATTCTCGTAAGGAGCACACCAGTTCGGGCTTACCACTCATGATCAGACCATTGGCCCGTTCGACTTAGTCGTTTGTTTGAGGGTGGTATACGGATGCATAGTCGAGTTTAATGCCCAACTTAGCGTACTAGGTCTTCACCTCATCAACTGTAAAATTAGAGCCATTATCAGTGATGATGCTGTGCGGGACACCGTAACGGTGTACTATGCCGGATATAAAGTCAATTACTGGCCCTGCCTCAACTGTTTTTAATGGTTTGGCCTGTATCCATTTAGTGAATTTATCCACCATTACCAGCAAGTATTTCTTTTTGTGGCTTCCCCCTTTAAGGGTACCAACCATATCGAGCCCCCAGACCATGAAAGGCCAAGTAATGGGGATTATTCTTAATGCGGTGGGAGGTATTTGACTTTGATTGGCGAAAAGCTAACAGCCCACACAACATTGGACAAGGGCTTGAGCGTCTGCTCGAGCCGTGGGCCAGAAAAAGCAAGTCCTAAAGGGCTTGCTTACGAGGGCTCAGGCTGCGGCGTGATGACCGCCCAGACCATCATGTATTTCTGCCAAGAGTTGCCTTCCCTCCTCTTCGGAGATACACCTTTGGAGGACTCCGGTAGTGCTCTTTTTGTATAGTTCACCCTCATGCACTTTGAAGGCTTTAGAGCGCTGAACTATGCATCAAGCTTCAATCTGATCATCGGGGAGCTCCTTCCTATTAAGGTAGACCAGGAATGGTTCGGTGCATGGAGCGATAACAGCCAGGATCTCATGAGTAGAGGGTGTTATCTCGATATCCGGACCTTTGACGGTATCTACATTATGTTCGGCAGCTGGGGGTGTGACCAGGTCCGCACTATCTTCTCTGCTCTCCCTCTGCCATAATATGAATGGCTTGAAGAGCCTTTCCATAAAAGTGTTAGGTGGCAGAGGGTCACGTTTAGCGCCCATGCGAGCAAGGATGTCAGTTGCCTGGTTACTGTCTCGAGCGACATGATGAAACTCAAGTCCCTCGAACCAAGCTGATATTTTTAATACGGCGTTTCGATATGCTGCCATTTTTGGGTCCTTTGCATCGAACTCTCCATTGACCTGGGATATTGCGAGGTTTTAATCACCACACACCTCCAGGCGTTGTATACCCATGGAGACAGCCATGCGAAGACCATGTAGAAGCGCCTCATATTTGGTTGGATTGTTGGAGTCCGTATACATAATTTGTAATACATAGCGGACTGTATCCCTAGTGGGAGATGTTAGGATGACGCTAGCCCCTAGTCTGGCCAGCATTTTGGAGCTGTCGAAGTACATAATCCAATTGGAGTATGAACTATACTCTTTTGGGAGTTCAACTTCCTTCCATTCGACGACAAAGTCGGCCAACACCTGGGATTTAATGGCCCGGCATGGCTTGTATACTATTTCGAACGGTAAGAATTTGATAGCCCATTTAGCCATGCAGCCGTTGGCGTCCCTGTTGCGGATAATATCGTTAAGTGGTACTTCTGATGCCATTGTGATCAAACACTCTTGAAAATAGTATCACAGCTTTCGAGATGTCATGAAGACCGTATAGGCTATCTTTTGGTAGTGGGGTATTGGGATTTTCAAGGTGTGAGGAGCTCCGATACATAATAAACTAGCTTTTGGGTGGGGAATTTATGTACCTCTTCCCCTAGTTCGACAACAAGCATGGCACTAACTATTGGCTAGTTGCAGAAATGTATAATAACATAGGCTCGCCAACACCCGGGATAGCTACGATTAGGTTGCTTGCGAGAAGGTCCTTGATTTTTTCCAATCTAACTGTGACAGCGTCCGTCCATTCAAAGTTGTCAGTGCGTCGTAGTAGCTTGTAGAGGGGTAATGCTTTTTCTTCCAATTTGGAGAGAAAACTGCTTAAGGCCGCAATGCACACTGCTAGTTTTTGGACTTGCTTTAGGTCTGTTGGTATAGCCAATTGTGACAGAGCTCAGATCTTGGCTGGGTTTGCTTCAATTCCTCTATAGGAAATAATGAACCCTAGCAATTTTCCGGCTGAGACTCCAAAGACACATTTTTCCGGATTGAGTTGTATGCCATATGTCCGGAGGTTGTTGAAGGTGAGGCGAAGGTCATCCACTAGTGTTTCAACATGTTTTGTCTTAATGACCACGTCGTCCATGTATGCTTCGAATGTTTTCCCGATTTGTTTTTCCAAGCAGGTATGAATCATACGTTGGTAGGTAGCCCAACGTTTTTGAGCCTGAAGGGCATAGTGTTGAAGAACAAACGACCATAAGGTATGATGAACGCAGTTGCATCTTGGTCCAATACCTTTTTTAATCTGATGGTATCCGGAATAGGCGTCGAGGAAACACAAAGAATCGTGTCTTGCAGTTGCATCAATGATTTGGTCGATGCGAGGCAATGGGAAAGGGTCTTTAGGGCAAGCCTTGTTTAGGTCTTTGAAAGCGACGCACAGACGCTAGGATTTATCCTTCTTTGGTACCATCACCAAGTTGGCTAACCAATCTGGATGTTTGATTTCCCTAATTAACCCGGCCTCAAGCAGCTTGGCTAGCTCTTCTCCCATGGCTTGACGCTTGGGTTCAGAGAATCGCCGCAACATCTCCTTAACAGGTTTGAATCCCTTGATTATATTGAGACTGTGTTCGGCCAGCCTGCGGGGGATGCCGAATCCCTTGATTATATTGAGGCTGTGTTCGGCCAGCCTGCGGGGGATGCCGGGCATGTGTGAAGGGTGTTGATACATCTCCAACGTATCTATAATTTATGAAGTATTCATGCCATGTTTACAATATTTTACATGATTTTGGTATGATTTGATTAGAACTAACCCAGACTGACGCAGTTTTCAGCAGAACTATCATGGTGTTGTTTTTGTGCAGAAATAGAAGTTCTCGGAATGTGCTGAAAAACAACAAAGAATATTTTTGGAAAATATAAAAAATACTGGAAAAAAAGCTACGGGAGGGGAGGGGGGGGTCCCTAGGACACCATGAGGGTGGAGGGCGTCCCCCCCTAGGGCACGCCCCCTAGCTCGTGGACTCCTCGTGGCCCCCCTTGACGTGAAACCGACGCCAACCCTTCCTATAAATCCTAAAAACCCCAGAACAGAAGGGAGATCAGAAGTTCCGCCGCTACAAGCCTCCAGAACCACGATAAATCAATCTAGGCCCTCTCCGGCACCCTGCTGGAGGGGGCCATCATCATCGGAGGCCATGGAGGAGGATCCTAGAGGGGACCATCACCACCGGAGGCCGCGGAGGAGGATCTCAGAGGGGCCATCATCTCCATGAAGGCCAAGGACCAGAGGGAGAACATCTCCCCAACAAGGAGGGAGGCCATGGAGGAAGAAGCACAAGGGGGAGAACCTCTCCCCCTCTCTCTCGGTGGCGTCGAAGTGCCATCGGGAGGGGAATCATCGCCACGGTGATCGTCTTTATCAACATCACCATCATCATCATGATCCTCATCTCTTTTCAGCGGTCCACTCTCACGCACCCCGCTGTAATCACCTACTTGAACATGGTGCTTTATGCCACATATTATGATCCAATGATGTGTTGCCATCCTATCATGTTTTGAGTAGATTTCCTTTGTCTTTGGGTTGATTGATGATCTAGATTGGTTTGAGTTGCATGTTTTATTATTGGTGTTGTCCTATGGTGCCCTCTGTATCACGCAAGCGTGAGGGATTCCCACTGTAGGGTGTTGCAATACGTTCATAGATTCGCTTATAGTGGGCTACTTGAGTGACAGAAGCATAAACCCGAGTAAGGGGGTTGTTGCGTATGGGATAAAGGGACTTGATGCTTTAAAGCTATGGTTGGGTTTTACCTTAATGATTTTTAGTAGTTGCGGATGCTTGCTAGAGTTCCAATCATAAGTGCATATGATCCAAGTAGATAAAGTATGTTAGCTTATGCCTCTCCCTCATATGAAATTGCAATGATGACTAACGATATTGTTAACAATTGCCTAGGACAATTCCGCACATTGACTCATCATTATTCCACACTCGTTATTTATAATACTTAAGTAATATATTCTAACTTTATGATAACATCACCTACTTTTATATTTTAGCTCTCTGATATCATGCAAAGTTATCCTCTTCGTACCCACAACATAGTTTTATTTCTCATTTCTAGTTGGAAGCAAACGTTCGGTGTGCGTAGAGTTGTGTCAGTGGTAGATAGGACTTCAGAGAATATTAATCTTACCTTTAGCTCCTTGTGGGTTCGACACTCCATGCTTATCACTTCCACCTGTGGAAATTGCTACGATGATTCCCTGCACTTGGGGATTATCAAGCTCTTTTCTGGCGCCGTTGCCGGGGAGCAATAGCGTGGGATTGATATTTTCGTGTATGCTTGTTTGCTTTTTTCACTAAGTAGATTTTGTTTTTCATTTTGTTTTTGTTTAGTTGTGGGTGATATATATAAAAAAGAAAAATTGAAAGAACGAAAATACAAAATGATTCGCTTGCCTCATATACCTAAAAAGATTTTCAAAAAGAGAAGTGATTGGAAAGTTATGCATTGGAGAAGTGAGGGTCGACTTTGAACACTTGTGTTCATGCTCATGGAAACAATGTAGAATTTTTAATGGAACTTTCTCAAAAATAATTATCCCCTTGTATGTATCCATTGTATTATAAAAATAATGTGCCAAGTTTTGGTTTTAGGATGATTAGAGTGCTTGTTTACTATGTGGAGTGCAAAAACAGAAACTTTGGCTGTAGCGCGTGAATTTTCATTTTTTACTGGAAAGTCAAACGGGTCTAGAACTTTTTGCACAGTACTTATATAAAATTTATTTACATTTTCCTTTTTTATAATTTTTGGAGTTACAGAAGTATACGAAGTTCCCAGATTACTACAGACTGTCATGTTTTTGACAAATTCTGTTTTCTATGTGTTTTTCACTTATTTTGATGAATCTATGGGTAGTATCGGGGGTATGAACCATGGTGAAGTTGGAATATAGTATATATAGTGATAATATGAAATTGGAGTGATTTTACAACAGTACCTAAAGGTAGTGATTTGCTTTATGAACTAATGGGTCTCACAAAGTTTTTGTTAAGTTTTGTCTGGATGAAGTGTTTGAAGAACGAGGAGTTACCAATGTGAGAAGAATAAAGAGAGGCAAGAGTTCAAGCTTGGGGATGCCCAAGGCACCCCAAGTAAATATTTCAAGGATACTCAAGTATCTAAGCTTGGGGATGCCCCGGTTGCCATCCCATCTTTCTTCTTTGACAATTATCGGTATACCTCGGTTTTTGTTTTGTTCACATCATTTGTGTCCTTTGTGTTTTTCTTTTTCTTTAAGAACCATGCTAATATGAGATAGTCCTTCATTGATTTATATAATGCTTCATGTGCTTCACTTATATCTTTTAAGTATGACTTTATAGAATGCTCTTTATGCTTCACTTAAATCTTTTGAGTATGGTTTTATAGAATGCTTCATGTGCTTCACTTATATATTTTGAGCCTGGATATTGGTTAATCTATATTAATTGTAGAATGCTCCATGAACTTCACTTATATCTTTTGGAGTATGAAAAAGGCTATCATCGAAAGTGGGTTTGGAAGAGTGTCAACTTTAGGAAGTAATGATCCCACTATTTTGGAGGGTGTTGAATCTTAGTATGATATTTATGAAAGTGGATTTGGAGAGGTCTTAACTTTAGTTAGTAATTATTCCACTTTTTCGAAAGAGGTTCCAATTGATTATGAGAACAAAGTTGCTATCTATGATGATTATTGTGATGACATGTATGATATAAAGGAATATGTTAACCATGAAACTTGTCATCATGGTTTTAATTTCCAATTGGAGTATACCTCACATGTTAGTTATTTTGTTGAGTTTCCTCCCACTATTCCGAATGAGAAGAATTTTGCTCATGCAGAGAGTAGAAAAATTTCTATGCTTGTAGATCATGAAAAGAATGCTTTATATGATGGTTATATTGTTGAATTCATTCATGATGCTACTGAAAACTATTACGAGGGAGGTATATATGCTTGTTGGAATTGCAATAATATCAAGCTTCCACTCTATGTGCTTAAAGTTTTGAAGTTATGCTTGTTCTGCCTTCCTATGCTAGTTGATTCTTTTTCCCATAAATTGTGTGCTCACAAAATCCCTATGCATAGGAAGTGGGTTAGACTTAAATGTGCTAGTCATATGCTTCATGATGCTCTCGTTATGTTTTCATTCTTATCTTTCATATGAGCATCATTGATATGCCTAGCTAGAAGGCATTAAAGAAAAGCTCTTGTTGGGAGACAACCCAATATTTATCATTACTGTTTTTGTGTGTTTGCATGATTAAGCTACTGTAGTAATCATGTTTTATATCTTTTGTTTTAATAAAGTGCCAAGTAAGACCTTTGGGATGGCTTATGGTGATAGTTTATTTGATCTTGCTGAAAAACAGAAACTTTTGCACTCATTGTCAGAATTTCTAAAAAATAACAGAAGCATGATTTTGATCTGAAATTTTTGCAAAAGATTGATATACAAATTGCCCAGGTTTTCCTAATTTTCAGAATTTTTGGAGTAGTAGAAGTATGGTTGTTGTTCAGATCATTACATACTGATCTGTTTCTGGCAGATTCTATTTTCAGTGCATAGTTTGCTTGTTTTCTAGTTCCCATTGCTTATATTGCTCAATATAAATTGTAGAAATGATATGGTACAGTAGGCATTGTGTGGGAACAATTATGAATCTTGTCTTGACAGTACTAAAGAGAATGATTTACTCTTTATCATACTAACCAATCTCACGAAGTTCCGTTAAGTTTTGTCTGATTGAAGTTTTCAAGTTTTGCGTGAGATATCGATATGAGGAGAATAAGGAGTGGAAAGACCCTAAGCTTGGGGATTCCCAAGGCACCCCAAGGTAATATTCAAGGACGAATGAAGCGCCTAAGCTTGGGGATGCCCCGGAAGGCATCCCCTCTTTCGTCTTCAAAACTGTCGGTATATCTTACTCGGAGTTATATTTTTATTCGTCACATGATATGTGTTTTGCTTGGAGCGTATTTTCAATTTTACTTGCTGTTTGAATAAAATCATTTGATCTTAAATCTTGAATGAAAGAGAATCCTCCCATGGCTAGTGTCGGTGTACTAGAGTAGGGGTACCCTAGTATCCCGAACTTGTGCACGGGCAGTTGCAGCGCCCCGCGGCAAGGCTTGCCGGGTGACCGCCAAGGTCCTCCATGGTTCCTTTGGAGCCATTCAAGAACAAAGTGTTTAAGCCAAGGAGACAAGGCCCCGGCAAGAGGAGCTTGCCCGGAAGACCAACCAAGGCATTTCAAGGAACTTGCCGCGACGCGCCGCGCGTCCCGGCAAGGCCCGGTGAGCGATAAGCTTCCGGGCGCGACAAGACAACGGCCGCGGCAAGGCGGTTGCCGCGGCAGGTTACCACTCTGTACCCATGCTCCAGCACATCCACCAACGTGTCGCCCTGGGGCCTTTCCAGGCGCGCGTGGCGAGAGGCTGTGCATCCAGCGGTGCGCGGTGGCATGCGACGCTGACAAGATTGCCATCGTGGCAAGCGGTGGCGTCCCTGACGGTCCTTTTGGCACTATTTGGGCGACGCAGACGGGCATTCAATGCCCTTGTCCCCTCCCGTCAGGGTTAGGTACAATGTACTGTGCAAGTAGCTGTACCAACCACCCCTCTTTTTCCATTTTTACCCTTGCCTACATTGCCACCTGTCGGTGACCCCTTGAGCATATAAAAGGAGGCCCATGCGCAACGTAGAGAGGGGGGGGGGGGTTCGGTTCGAAACCAGAAAACACTCACGCTCGGTGTCGTGTGTACTGTAGCACTCAGCACACCCGAGCAAGAACTCAATACAATCAGACAAGCAGCAGTAGGAGTGTTATCTCTCCGGAGAGCTCCGAAGCTGGGTAAACTGCTCGTGTGTTTCGCCTCGATCTGCTCTTTGTGCGATCTCCGCCCCCCGCCGAACCGAAAGGGGCTCGGTCCGCCGGCCCCATAGGTGTTCGTGGATCAGTTTCCCCGACATCTTTGGCGCGCCAGGTAGGGGATGGCGAGATTGTGCGAACCTGATCCGGTGATTCACACGAGCTAGATCTTCATCTTCTTCATCGACATGCCACCGAAGAAGAAGACTTCGGCAGCAGCTGCTCCGTCCACGTCGATCCCACCACCACCGGAGTGAATGAGTGGTGGGGCAGACGCCGACGGAAGAACGGACATCGACGAGGGAGCTCACGACGCTGCCAGGTCCAAGGACAAGGCTGCGCAGACCTCGGCGTCCGTACATGTTCCGCGCCCATCTCAGGAGGCGCAGGACCGACAGCATCATGGTACTCGTAGTACCATACGTTTGTTGAGCCAAGATCGAACTGGTGGATCTCGGGGTGCTCAAGACCAGCATGCACGCCAACATGCTGGCACGAGCGAGGCGCGGTCGCCTGGACGGGATACTGCTCCTTCTAACATAGTTAGAAGTCCGAGCATATCCCGCTCCTCGCACCGTTCGCCACTGCCTCCCACCACTCCAGCAGAAGCTTTGGCGCGAGCTCAACTGCTCCTGGATTACCCTCCAATGGAAGACAAGATCGACGGATGGAGGGCCACCATTCAAAGTCTCATCGGCTTCGCCAACGGCGACATTCTGCAGCAGCCGAGTGGATTGCTGCCGCGGGAGGACCGCAAGGCACGAGTCAATGGCGACGAAACTGGTAGGGGTGCAACCGCCAGGCACTCTCCACCCTGAAGGCCAAGATCGCCGACTCGTCGGATCCACCTCGACAGCGACTCCACCGCATCATCGGATCCACGAGCTCGTCGCGATCAGCGCCAAGTTCTTCACGAACGACGGCAAGAAGACGCTCAAACTCGCATCGAGCGTCGAAGAGAAGCGCGACGTCAATCCGACAAGCGCGCTGGGCCCTCTGTTGACATGCATGCGCCAGGGGAACCAGGCGACTTGCCGTACGCGGTAGGTTGCCCTGCGTTCACTCGTGAGCTGCGGCAAGTCCAGTGGCCCAGCACGAAGAATTTCAAGCCAGATGTACCAGAGAAGTACGATGGCAAGTCGCATCCGTCGGAGTTCCTCAGCATCTACACCATCGCGATGCAAGCTGCCGGGGGACGGGACGACAAGATCCTTGCCAACTACTTCCCACTGGTGCTCAAGCCCAATGTCAGATCCTGGCTCATGCACTTGCCGGACAACTCCATATCCTCCTGGGCAGACCTATGCCATCAGTTTGTCGGCGCCTTTACAGGCGGCCACAAGCCTCATGGCCAAGAGAGCGACCTTCATCTGCTCGCCCAGAAGGAAGGAGATCCCCTACGCAAGTACATTCAGAGATTCAGCCGTGTACAGCACAACATCCCAGACGTTCATCCTGCCACGGTGATCAGCGCGTTCCATCAGAACGTGCGGAACCGCAGGATGCGGGAGGAGATGGCGATGTGCAAGATCAGAGACGTTAGTGAGATATATGCCCTGGCCGACAAGTGTGCACGTGCTGAGGAAGGGAGGAGACTCCCCGGAGAGAATACAGGAGCAGGAGGATCTGATAGCGAGGAGACTGCCCCGGCAAGGAAAAACCGGCGGCGGAACAACAGAAAGAAGAAAGGCAAAGGGGTGCTAGTCGTTGAGCAGTCCGGCAAGAAAGCCAAAGCTGGTAGCTCCGGCAAGGAGATTGCCACGGGCACCAACCACCAGGCTGTGGCGGTCGCCGACAAGCAGGACGGCACCAACAAGCAGTACTGCAAGATCCACCGCACCAAGGGCCATGACCTCCAGAGTTGCAAGAAGGTCGAGCAGCTTGTTGAGCAGCAAAAGGCTGAATACGAGCGACGCGACAAGAAGAAAGCCCAGGAAGGTGCTGGAGGAGCTGGCAAGAAACGTCCCGGCCGAGGAGGACGCCGTGGCAAGGCCAAGCAGCGGCAAGGAGACAGGCCTCCCCGCGGCCGCGACAAGGATGAAGATGACGACGACGACGAAGATATGGATGATGACGAGACCGATGAGCACGAGTTCCAGAAAGCCACAGAGGTCCTGTGTGTTGACGGTGGTGCTTCTCTGCATACTTCACACCGCCAGCTCAAGCAGTGGGTGCGGGAAGTCAATGCAGCAGAACCACCCATCGAGTCACGCAAGCCTCTGAAATGGTCCAGCACGCCTATCATCTTTGATATTGAGGACCACCCTGATCGCATAACTGCGGTCGGGTGCTTGCCGATGTTGGTTTCACCAACTATCCGCAACCTCAAGGTCACTAAGATGCTAGTTGACGACGGGGCCGACTTGAACCTGATCTCCTCCGCGGTACTCCAGAAACTCCAGATCCCTGATGGCGAGCTCGAAGAGAGCGGCACATTCCAAGGAATCAATCTGGGAAGAAGCAAGCCGAAGGGAAAGATCACTTTGCCGGTAACATTTGGCAGCAAATGGAACTTCAGGACTGAGAGGGTCACTTTTGATGTTGCTGACTTTCCATTGCCTTACAATGGGATACTCGGCCGTCCAGCACTCGCCAAATTCATGGCAGCCTCTCACTATGCATACAACTTGCTTAAGATGCCAGGCCCGATAAGTTTCATCTCTGTCCCTGGCGACAAGAAGGATGCTCTTATCTGTGCCGACAAGATCTACCGGGAAGCAGCAGCAGCAACAGATCGCAAGTCACTTGCCGTTGAAGCTCCCGGGGCGAAGAAGAAGACCAAGTCCGGCAAGAGCTCTGATGCCCACTCCGGCAAGCGCACCTCTTCGGAGTGCTGCGCTACCGTCGAGGACGCACCATCGAGCTCCACCGGCAAGTGTAAGAAGACAATGGCAGCCCCACCAGAGACCAAGAAGGTGTCCTCCAAGGAGGACGGCACTGGTGGTACCTTCACCATCAGTGCCACTCTCGACCCTAAATAGGAAAGCGCGCTCGTTGCTTTCCTGCAGGCGAACATCGACGTGTTTGCGTGGCAACCGTCTGACATCCCCGGTGTTCCCAGGAAAGTAATCGAGCACCATCTTGCTGTCTGTCCTCATGCGCGGCCCGTCAAGCAGAAAGTCAGGAAACAGGCAGTGGAGCGCCAAGAATTCATTGCAGAAGAAATCAAGAAATTGGAAGCAGCAGGCCTTGTCAGAGGAGTGCTCCATCCTACGTGGTTTGCCAACCCTGTAGTCGTGCGCAAGGCAAACGGGAAATGGAGGCTTTGTATCGACTTTACCGATGTCAATAAAGCTTATCCCAAAGACCCATTTCCCTTGCCGCGCATTGACCAGATTGTTGACTCCACGGCCGGATGTGATTTGGTTTCATTTCTTGATGCATACTCAGGATACCATCAGATCTTCATGGCAGAAGAGGATGAGGAGAAGACCGCATTCATCACCCCATGTGGCACATACTGTTTCGTACGGATGCCCTTCGGTTTAAAGAATGCTGGTTCAACATTTGCAAGAGTAGTCCATCACGCTTTTGAGCCACAGATGCACAGAAATGTGGAAGCCTACATGGATGACATAGTGGTCAAGAGCAAGGACAGGGCGACCCTGATTCAAGATTTAGATGAAACCTTTACAAATCTGTGCAAGATCAACCTCAAGCTTAACCCCGAGAAGTGTGTGTTTGGAGTCCCGTCCGGCAAGCTTCTCGGGTTCTTCGTGTCTCAGCGAGGAATTGAAGCCAATCCCGACAAGATCAAGGCCATTGAGCAGATTGAAGCACCAAAGCGCGCCAAGGATGTACGAAGACTTGCCGGTTGCGTGGCTGCTCTCAGCAGGTTTATCTCTAGATCTGCTGAGCGCGCCCTGCCATTTTTCAAAATATTGAAAAAGGCAGGTCCAATGAAATGGACTCCGGAAGCGGAGGCTGCGCTGCAGGACTTAAAGAGATGCCTGTCCTCCACTCCAACACTTGTCGCACCTAAGCCACAAGAGAAGTTGCTGCTATATATAGCGGCAACCAATCAAGTGGTTAGTGCTGCGTTAGTAGCAGAGAGGGAGGCGGATGATGAGCCAGCAACCACGGCAGAGGGATCCAGTGACAAGCAAGGGACTTCACCGGCAAGCTCTGGTCCCGACAAAGATGGATCTGCGCAGGAGCATGACAAGATGCAGAAAAGAATGGTGCAGCGCCCAGTTTACTTTGTTAGTTCCCTTCTGCAGGGGGCTAGGTCAAGGTACTCTGGTGTGCAGAAATTGCTTTTCGGCCTTCTCATGGCCTCGAGAAAGCTGCGCCATTACTTCCAAGCACATGAGATGACAGTCGTCACTCGTTTTCCGCAGAAGAGGATACTGCAAAATCCAGAAGCAACAGGCAGGATTGTCGAGTGGGCACTGGAACTGTCAAGCTTTGGCCTCAATTTGAGAGCACTTCAACTATCCAAAGCAGAGCATTGGCAGAGTTCATAGCAGAATGGACGCCAACACTAGACGAAGAAATTCCAGAGACGAGCATCCCCGTCAAGGAAGCAAGCAAAGAGTGGCTGATGTACTTTGATGGTGCCTTCTCGCTGCAAGGCGCCGGTGCGGGCGTGCTACTTGTTGCACCCACCGGAGAGCACCTCAAGTACGTAGTCCAGATGCACTTTCCCAAGGAGCAAGCAACGAACAATACTGCAGAGTATGAAGGATTGCTTGCCGGTCTCAGGATCGCAGCAGACCTTGGGATCAAGAAGCTCATTGTCAGGGGTGACTCACAGCTTGTCGTCCGCCAAGTGAACAAGAATTATCAGAGTCCATTGATGGAAGCTTACGTTGATGAAGTGAGAAAGATAGAAGAGCAATTTGACGGCCTGGAGATGGAACATGTTCCAAGAGCTCAAAACGACATTGTCGATGGCCTGTCAAAGTGCGCCGCACTTAAGTTACCTGTGGAACCAGGGATCTTTGTGCTCAAGCTGACTCAACCATCCGTAACACCATCAACTGGACAGAGCAAGAAGAGGAAGTTGATTTGGTGTGACTATTTTCCGGTAGAGCTCCCCGAAGCCGCCGCCAAGAAGGTCATCAAAATCAACACCAAGGGTGCTGAGGAGCAGTCTGCTCCGGCGAGCCCTAGGGTTTGTTCCGTTGAAGCAAACGCTCCCAACAAGTTTTGCTCCAGCAAGCTTGCCGGGGAACATCAAGCTCCGGCTGAGCCGCAGGTTCTTGCCGTAGGAGCGGATGTTCCCGCAGCAGCAGATGTGCCTTTAGTCCTTCTTGTCGAGCCGCAAGCTCCAACATGGGCACAGCAGATTGTCCTTTTCCTTCAGACAGGAGAACTTCCCGAAGAGCAAGAAGAAGCAGAAAGAGTAGCCCGGCAGTCAAGTATGTACCAGTTTGTCGACAACACACTGTACAGAAGAAGACTCAATGGTGTGAAATTGAAGTGTATTCACCGGGAAGATGGACAAAAGCTGTTGGTAGAGATACATGGAGGCATATGTGGTCACCACATTGGCGCAAGAGCACTTGCCGGCAAAGCGTTCCGGCAAGGTTTCTTTTGGCCGACAGCCCTCCAGGATGCAACTGCACAAGTAACCAAGTGTGAAGCGTGCCAGTTCCATTCCAAGCAGATACACCAGCCAGCTCAAGCTCTCCAGACGATCCCTTTATCTTGGCCATTTTCGGTCTGGGGGCTCGACATCCTTGGCCCCTTTCCCCGAGCTGTCGGGGGCTTTGAGTACTTGTACGTTGCAATCGACAAGTTCACAAAGTGGCCGGAAGTGGAACCAGTGAGGAAGGTGACAGCACAGTCAGCAGTCAAGTTCTTCAGGTCGATTGTTTGCTGTTTCGGGATCCCTAACAGGATCATCACCGACAATGGCACGCAATTCACGAGCCGCACCTTCATGCAGTACGTCCAAGATCTTGGCGCCAAGGTCTGCTTCGCTTCTGTTGCTCATCCAAGAAGCAACGGTTAAGCAGAGAGGGCAAGTGCTGAAGTGCTGCGCAGGCTCAAGACCAGGACTTTCGACAGGCTGCACAAGTGTGGAAAGAACTGGATCGAGGAGCTGCCGGTGGTTCTTTGGTCGATCAGGACAACGCCAAATCGAGCCACTGGCCAGACACCTTTCGCTCTAGTTTATGGAGCAGAGGTAGTTCTCCCCATTGAACTCGTATACGGGTCACCTCGAGTGCTCGCTTATGATGAGCTCGAGCAAGAGCAGTTGCGACAAGATGACGCGCTGCTCCTTGAGGAAGACCATCTTCAGGCTGTTGTACGAGCTGCTCGATACCAGCAAGCTTTGCGCCGCTACCATAGCCGCAAAGTTAATGCCAGAAGTTTCGAGGAAGGCGACCTTGTTCTTCGGCGCGTTCAGTCCGCCAAGAATTCCAACAAGTTGACGCCAAAGTGGGAAGGCCCTTATCGGGTGAAACGAGTCACTAGGCCTGGCGCTGTCCGCCTTGAGACCGAAGATGGCATTCCGGTGAGCAACTCCTGGAACATCGAGCATCTTCGTAAGTTTTACCCGTAGGGCGCGGTTGCCGGAACCCGTTCCGGCAACCACCTTTTGTACAAGTCTTGCCGATGTTGCATGTAATCCTTTGTACAAAGCCGGGCGCAGACCCCGTGCATAAGTAAGGCTCATGTGCTCAGCACATCTTGTCAATATCATGCTATTTACTTTGTTTTTGCATCCGTTATCTGACACTTTGTGCAGCACCTACTCCCGGTAAGCAATAACGAGCCGTAAGGCTCCATATCTTTATTTTCTCTTCTTTCTTTTTCTCAAAAAGGAAAGGAAGGTCCCCTCGCACACAAGTTTGCCGGGGGGAAAGGAGAAGATAATGGTGTGGACCAGGTGTCATTCAAGGAAGTTTCGCCTTACCGGAAAGCGAACGACAGAAAAGCTAAGTTGCCAAAGTTTGAGCAATCAGTTTTTAAATTTTTAAGTTATCTTCCTCGAACGACCGCTCTTTGTATGGAAAACCTGTGCGCAGAGGAACCAACTCGTAGCTAGTTGCGCCCTTACTTTGTTTCGAGTCCGCTCAACAACTTAAGTGAGCTGCGACTAGTTGCGACAAGGTTTCTTGTCGGAAGCGGCACCGCCAGCAGGCTGCTGACGTCCCGCACTCAGCGCTCGCGGCTCAGGTGCCTGCGCTGACAAGTTCCCTAAAAGCGTAGGGCAAAAACATAAAAAGGAAGGAATCAAGTAAAGGAAATAACACAGCAATCTCCACCCAAAATAGAGTTATATTACAAGATAACTTGTCGCAGCTCTAACGGATTGTTCTCATGACATGATCAGCAGCGACAAGGAAAAAGAGAAAACAGGCGGCCTAGTCTACGCGATCGCCCTCAACCCTCTTGATTTCGCTCACCTTGTCCACAATGGGTGCGACAAGGGCCTTGAGCGCCTCCAGATCAGCATCCTGCGGCAAGGACTTGAGGACGTTGGTGAAGTTGAGGCCTGGGTTGCGGAAGGCCACCTTCACCAGCACCTTCTGAAGAACTCCCGCGCAGATCTTGCGCGACTCGTCGGCCAACTGCTTTGGGATCTTCTCCCGGAGTCACTGGAGGGCCGTCGCCACGCCTTTGAAGAACAAGCTAAGCTTGGCGCTGGGTTGGAGGTGCTCGTCGGAGGAGTACCCGAGCTCCTCCATCCCCAACTGCGCCAACTCTCCGTCGATGGCTGTGGCAAGATCCACAAGACCCTCGGTCCAGTGCTCCACGGTCTCCCTGAAAGCGTCGTGGGCGGCAGCGGCACTCGCCAACAGCGCCTCGTCGGCCTTGATCTTCTCCGACAAGGCCACCTCCCGCTCCCTGGCGCCGTCCAGCGTCTGAGTCAAAGTAGCCAACTTCAACTCGAGATCTGCATTGGAATCCTTGGCAGCGCTGAGCTCCTTGCTCCTCTCAGCGGGAAGACCCTGCAGCTCACCATGAGCGGCAGCGTCCTTCTCGCACTCACGCTTGAGTGCGGCAAGCTCCTCGCCGCTCGCCCTGAGATCAGCTTCCAGCTGCGCCACCCTCGTCTCCAGCTCCTTCTTGGCGGCCTCGGCAGCTGCGGTAGCATCCCTTGCTTCCTTCAGAGCCCCGCCGATTGCTTGCTCGCGCGCGACAAGCTCCTCCTCGTGGCTGTCAAGGTTCACCTTGCGCTGCGCCAACTCTCCTTCCTGCGCAAATAGATTTTCGGCGACAAGCCGTTGCTTCTCTTCAACTTCAGCCTTCTCGAGGAGGAAGGCTTTCCGCTCCTCGAGAAGTTGCTCCCACTCCTCCGCCAGGGACCGGAGAGCTTCCTTCCTGAGACCCCGGAGCTCCTCCGCACGCTTCTCAATATCCACTCCCGCCTTCGCGACAAGTGCTTCTTGGGATGCCAGCTTTGCTTGTCGGGCGCGGTAGAGCGACAGCAGCTTCCGCAGCAGCCGCTCCTCCTCAGGCTCGTCGCTGCTGCTGCTTGTCGCGTCAACCAGCGTCAGCCCAGCGGAGGCGAGCACTTCTCCATCCAAAGTCTCTCCTTCGACAGGCGCCCTGGAGCTTGACGCCCAGGGGAGCTTGATGAAGATGCCATCGCTGGCCTTCAAGTAGGCGCCGGGCTAGGGCTCTTCGGAGCCTGGCTCTGCAGCAGCGGCGGAGGGATCGGCGGTCGGCGCAGCGCCTGGTGCTCCTGCAGCCTCGGGGCCGTCAGTGCGGTCGCCGGATCCCTCACCAGCTTCTGCAGCAGCAGCTTTGGCGGCCTCTTCGCCGGCGGGCTCATCAGCGCCGGCCTCTCCTTCGGTGGCAACGGCGTCGTCGGTGTTGCTGCGCGCGTTCTCCTCGCCGGCGACCTCGGTTACCATTGGCTCTGCGGCAGATGGATCTGATGAACGGAAAGGGGAGAAAAGTCAAGCAAAATATCCAAAAAGAAGGTAAGAAGAAGAAGAACCCAAGGGAAGTTTTCAGGCAAAGATGATTAGCTGTGCTTGGATCTGTGGTCGAGGTCTCAACCACCGGAGGATCACTGGCGCTGTCCCTTGCCGGAGAACTGTCCCTTGCCGGAGATTTATCCCTTGCCGGAGAACGCTCCCTTGCCGGGGAAGCCTCCCTTGGCGGTGTAGTTGAAGCAGAAGGCATTTCAGGAGCGGCTTCCGGGCACTCCTGGTGAGGCTGGTCTGCTCCTACACCAACCAGCAATCAGATATCAGCAAAGAGAGAGCACCCATGTGCGCCTGACAGCATGAAGTAAACCATATACTTACGTGGAGGGCTGCGCTGGGGGCTGCTTTGAGGAATGGTTGCCGGGTCCGACAAGGTGGTCTCGGACATGTCCTCTGCCGTCGCGGTGGGGTCGTCCTCGATGACAATCACCAGGGCCTTGGCTCTCTTCGCCGCTCTCTGGGCCAGTGTCCTGAAAAGGAATAGGTTCAGAATGAAGCAAGTCAGATACAAGACAAAGCAACAAAATCGAAGAACTACAAGAATAGCAAGGAATCTTACTCTTCTTCTTCCTCGTTGGAGCTGAGCGCGGAGAGATCGAAGTCCGGCTCGCCTCCGGTGCGACGAGGCGGAGGAGTAGGCTCCCTTGCCCGCTTCGCAGGAGCAGTAGCGGCGGACCGGGAAGACCCCGCTCCAGTTGCCGCAGCGGCGTGAGGCGCTCCCGCGGCAACGGTGCTTGCCGCGGTAGAGCGTGTCGCGCGGCTCGGCGGCTGTTGGCTGGTCTCTCGCCCCGCTACGTCCGTGGCCTTGCCGAGACGCCTCCTTGGCGGGGCTGGGGGCTCCGCCTGCGGCAGGCTATCTGAAGGTTCGGGCCCGACAAGCTCTCCCTCGCCGGGCTCGCTTGGCTCAGCTTCAGGCCCGGCAAGCTCTTCCTCGCCGGCGAACTCCTCGCGCTCGGCAAGGCTTGCCGCCTCTGCTGCCTCTGCCTCCTCCACGGTGAACCCAAACTCACCCGTGGCAGCGGCTGCTGCCGCCTCCTCCAGCCTGGTGGCGATGCGCTGCATCTCATCATCGGTGGTGTCGCGGATGAGGCTCTTCTGTTCATCAGCGCGGACCGGCACTTCTACCAAGCCGTCGAAGAAATCCCGCACGACGTCATATGTAGGCTCTTGCCAAGTCGGGACGATGTCGTGCGAGTCGCACAGCGGCATCATTGCGCGGATGCGGTCGAGCGAAGAGTTGTTGCACAACGGAACGACCCTCCTCGGCAACATGAATGGATGTTGAGGATCGCGCTTGAACAGCTCTAGGAGCATCACATCCAGCTCCAGGACGGTGAAGTTGAAGTTGAGGCCCGGGCGCAGCCTCATGATATCCACCGAGTTCTGAAACTCCCAGGCGGGTCTCCTCCTCTCCTGCAGGGGGGCGATGCGACGACGAAGAAAATCTGCGCCAACGGCGCCTACGGTGAGGCCGGCAAGCCTGAGGCGTAGGATCCGGGTGACGGAAATCTTCAGCATGTCGTCCTCCGGGGCCACGTTGCTCCAGTCATTACCACACACTATTGGAGCTTGGCGCCGGGCAGTAAATGGCTGCGGGTTCTCCTCGACAATCCAGCACCACTCCGCTCTCCATTCCTTCCACTTGCTGCGGAGCTCTCCCTCTAGATATGCTTCCTTCTTGCCGACTCTCGAGATCCAAGCAATCCCGCCGGCAAGAGGCTCCCCTCTCTCAACCCGGGGCATGAAGAAGTGACGGAAAAGGGCTACGTTTGGATGGACTCCGACAAAGTTTTCGCATAGATGTGCGAAAACTGCCATGGTCAGAACAGCGTTGGGGGTGAAGTCAAGGAGGCGGAACCCGTAGGTGTTCATGATGTCACAGAAGAATTCAGAGAAGGGCGGGCAGAGCCCGCAGTAGAAGAACAACGCGAAGAAGGGGTACCCGTTTGGAGCTAGTTCCGAAGCAACGGCCGGGAGTACCCTCGTGCGTGGATGCGCTCGCGTCTCCGTCGACCAGAAGAGGTAGTAGTACTCCCTCAGCTCCTTCGCGCCAAGCTGAGGGGGAAGATGGCTCGCTCCTTCCGCAGCGCCGCGAGCCGCTGCGCCTCGACCGATTTCACGCCCTTCCCCTTGTCGGATTTCGGAGCCATGGCGAAGGTGGTGGGGGAGATCGGCGGCGTTGGTGGTGCTGGTGGCAATGGGGGGCGAAGCGCTCCTCTCTTTTAGCTTCGGGAAGAAGGGGAGAGTGGCGGAGATTTGTGAAGATTGGAGTAGCAACCGGCGAGATGGACGAACTGCCCCTGTTTCCTCTGCTTATAAAGAGGGAGGGGGCTGACGTTTCGTCCTTCCGAATAAAGAAACCACCCACGATCTCTCCCACGACGCCGCATTCGACGCGTGCCGTTGGGGGAGGGCGCGGTGGATACGGAGTAAGATACGGCGTGACCCAGGCCGCGTGTGCCCGTGCCCTGTTTTGGGCCTGGCCCAATAGCGCTCGGCACCGTGTGTGGCCCAGGCCCGGGGGCTCCTGTCGGTGTACTAGAGTAGGGGTACCCTAGTATCCCGAACTTGTGCACGGGCAGTTGCAGCGCCCCGCGGCAAGGCTTGCCGGGTGACCGCCAAGGTCCTCCGTGGTTCCTTTGGAGCCATTCAAGAACAAAGTGTTTAAGCCAAGGAGACAAGGCCCCGGCAAGAGGAGCTTGCCGGGAAGGCCAACCAAGGCATTTCAAGCAACTTGCCGCGACGCGCCGCGCGTCCCGGCAAGGCCCGGTGAGCGACAAGCTTTCGGGCATGACAAGACAACGGCCGCGGCAAGGCGCTTGCCGCGGCAGGCTACCACTCTGTACCCACGCTCCAGCACATCCGCCAACGTGTCGCCCTGGGGCCTTTCCAGGCGCGCGTGGCGAGAGGCTGTGCAGCCAGCAGTGCGCGGTGGCATGCGACGCTGACAAGATTGCCATCGTGGCAAGCGGTGGCGTCCCTGACGGTCCTTTTTGCACTATTTGGGCGACGCAGACGGGCATTCAATGCCCTTGTCCCCTGCCGTCAGGGTTAGGTAGGATGTACTGTGCAATTAGTTGTACCAACCACCCCTCTTTTTCCATTTTTACCCTTGCCTACGTTGCCACCTGTCGGTGACCCCTTGAGCATATAAAAGGAGGCCCATGCGCAACGTAGAGAGGGGGGGGGGGTCGGTTCGAAACCAGAAAACACTCACGCTCGGTCTCGTTTGTACTGTAGCACTCAGCACACCCGAGCAAGAACTCAATACAATCAGACAAGCAGCAGTAGGAGTGTTATCTCTCCGAAGAGCTCCGAAGCTAGGTAAACTGCTCGTGTGTTTCGCCTCGATCTGCACTTTGTGCGATCTCTGCCCCCCGCCGAACCGAAAGGGGCTCGGTCCGCCGGCCCCATAGGTGTTCGTGGATCAGTTTCCCCGATAGCTAGTTAATTATTTGACTACTCTTTGTCCTTCATTTATATCTTTTTGGAGTAGTTTGACATTTACTCACGTGCTTCACGTATATCCTATGAGTAAATGGTTGAATGAATTGAATATCATAAATCTGAATTTATATATGTTTCATATGATTATACCATGAGGAGTAATGACTTCACAGATAATAAGTATAGTTGGTAAATTTATTGAAAGTTAGCAAACGCAGTATTGATCACTTGAACAATTCATGAAAGAATATTGAAGGAAGATAGATTTCACATATAAATATACTATCTTGTACATCTTTTGTAATTGTGAGGAGTCATTAAAATATGACATGCTAAAAAGTTGATGTTGGACAAGGAAGACAACTTAATGGGTTATGTTTTCTTATATCCGAGTAGAAGTTATATTGTCTTGGATCATCCAACATGTTGAGCTTTTCCCTCTCATGCTAGCCAAATTCTTTGCACCAAGTAGAAATACTATTTGTGCTTCCAAACATCCCTTAAACCAGTTTTGCCATGAGAGTCCACCATACATACCTTTGGATTGAGTAAGATCCTTCACGTAAGTTGTCATCGGCGCAAGCAATAAAAATTGCTCTCTTAATATGTATGATCTATTAGTGTGAAGAAAATAAGCTTTATACGAACTTGTGATATGGAAGAAATAAAAGTGGCGGACTACATAATAAAGGTCTTTATCACAAGCGGCAATATAAAGTGACGTTCTTTTGCATTAAGATTTTGTGCATCCAACCACAAAAGCGCATGACAACCTGTGCTTCCCTCTGCGAAGGGCCTATCTTTTACTTTTATCTTCTAACCTTATACAATAGTCTTGGTGATCATCACCTTTCCTTTTTACACTTTTTCCTTTGGCAAGCACTTTGTCTTGGAGCGATCCGGATATATATATATATAATTATATATATATATATATATATATATATATATATATATATATATATATCCACTTGGATGTTGGTTTTCATAAAGTATTATTGTTGACACTACCCTTGAGGTAAAAGGTTGGTAGGCGAAACTTAAGCCCCTATCTTTCTCTGTGTCCAATTAAAACTTTGAACCCACAAATATCACGTGAGTGTTAGCAATTGTGAAAGATTAAATGATAGTTGAGTATGTGGAGTTTGCTAAATCAAAGCTCTTACATAGACCCTTCCTGAAAATAAGATGAATTGCAATTGTTTGATGACTAAGATCATGGTTTGTTAGTTTTCAAGAAAGTTTATGATATATACTTTATCATGTGAATAACTTGTTACTTTATCATGAGAAGTTCTATGAGTTGAGCTACTGCTATGATATATAATAATGCTAGTAAAGGTGATTGAAATTATCATTGATCAAACTTGTGCACTTGCTAGCATTCACACTTCATAAATTATTTCTTTTATCATTTACCTACTTGAGGATGAGCAGGAATTAAGCTTGGGGATGTTGATATGTCTCCAAGGTATCTATAATTTATGCAGTATTCATGCCATGTTTATAATATTTTTACATGATTTTGGTATGATTTGATTAGAACTAACCTGGACTGGCGCTGTTTTCAGCAGAACTACCGTGGTGTTGTTTTTGTGCAGAAATAAAAGTTCTCGCAATGCGCTGAAAATCAACGAAGAATATTTTTGGAAATATAAAAAATACTGGAACAAAAAGCTACCAAAGGGGAGGGGGAGTCTCTAGGACACCACGAGGGTGGAGGGCGCCCCCCCCCTAGGGCACGCCCCCTAGCTCGTGGACTCCTCGTGGGCCCCCTTGACGGTAAACCGACGCCAACCCTTCCTATAAATCCTAAAAAACCAAGAACAGAAGGGAGATCAGAAGTTCCACCGCTGCAAGCCTCCAGAACCACGAGAAATCAGTCTAGGACCTCTCCGGCACCCTGTCGGAAGGGGCCATCATCATCGGAGGACATGGAGGAGGATCCTAGAGGGGGCCATTACCACCGGAGGCCATGGAGGAGGATCTCGGAGGGGCCATCATCTCCATGAAGGCCAAGGACCAGAGGGAGAACATCTCCCCAACAAGGAGGGAGGCCATGGAGGAAGAACCACAAGGGGGAGAACCTCTCCCCCCCTCTCTTGGTGGCGCCGAAGTGCCATCGGGAGGGGAATCATCGCCGTGGTGATAGTCTTCATCAACATCACCATCATCATCATCATCCTCATCTCTTTTTAGCGGTGCACTCTCCCGCACCCCGCTGTAATCACCTACTTGAACATGGTGCTTTATGCCACATATTATGATCCAATGATGTGTTGCTATCCTATGATGTTTTGAGTAGATTTCCTTTGTCTTTGGGTTGATTGATGATCTAGATGAGTTGCATGTTTTATTATTTGTGTTGTCCTATGGTGCCCTCCGTGACGTGCAATCATGAGGGATTCCCGTTGTAGGGTGTTGCAATACGTTCATGATTCGCTTATAGTAGGTTGCTTGAGTTACAGAAGCATAAACCCGAGTAAGGGGGTTGTTGCGTATGGGATAAAGGGGACTTGGTGCTTTAAAGCTATGCTTGGGTTTTACCTTAAAGATCTTTAGTAGTTGCGGATGCTTGCTAGAGTTCCAATCATAAGTGCATATGATCCAAGTAGAGAAAGTATGTTAGCTTATGCCTCTCCCTCATACGAAATTGCAATGACGACTACCATCATTGTTAGCAATTGCCTAGGACAATTCCGCACACAGAACCATCATTATTCCACACTCGTTATTTATAATACTTAAGTAATATATTCTAACTTTATGATAACATCACCTACTTTTATATTTTAGCTCTCCGATATCATGCGAAGTTATCCTCTTCATACCCACAACATAGTTTTATTTCTCGTTTCTAGTTGGAAGCAAACGTCCGGTGTATGTAGAGTTGTATCAGTGGAAGAGAGGAATTGAAGGAATTTTGATCTTACCTTTAGCTCCTTGTGGGTTCGACACTCCATGCTTATCACTTCCACCTTTGGAAATTGCTACGATGATTCCCTGCACTTGGGGATTATCAGGTGCCAAGCAAAAATATCCCAATTCTCTCGCAAGAATGTGCTTAGAGCAGCGTCTATTACCGGATCTAGCTATGCTCTGATAGACACTATCTTGTTAGGGTCCGTCGGGTGCACTTGGAGTTTAACTATTTCCTTAGCTGGCTTAAAAGAGGTGGATTTAGATCTCTTATCGAGGATCACATCGTCCCTATCAACCGTGGACCGTAGGGTGGTTAATTCTTCCGCCACTAGGGCTTAGGATAACGCCTTGAGGGCCAGAGATGCGGTTTTGTTTTCGGCGCGAAGGGCTTCGTCTGGGTTGCTCGAAATTGTGATGATTCAGTTGGGTCCATGCATTTTAAGCTTCATATACCCATAATGGGGTATAGCGTGGAAGTGTGAGAAAGCGTCCCGTCTAAGGATTGCGTGGTACCCACTGTTGAAGGGGACCACATGAAAGAGCAGCTCTTCGGATCTGTAGTTTTTGGGCATGCCGAATACAACATCCAGTTTAATTCTCCCAGAGCATCATGCTTCTCGACTAGGGATAATGCCTCGAAACGTGGTATTGCTTTGCTCGATGCATGATCTATCCATCTGCATTTTGTCGAGTGTATCTTCATAGATAAGGTTAAGCCCACTGCCGCCGTCCATGAGCACTTTAGTAAGCCGAAAACCTTCCATTATGGGGTTTAATACTAGGGCAGCGGGTGCTCGGACTAGCCGATCCTTTGATTTGTCTTCGGCTGTAAAGGTTATTGTTGTGTCATTCCATGGGCTCGGTGCGGTAACTTGGTGGACTTCGGCGAGGTCGCAGAGTGCCCTTTTGCACCGATTATTTGAGGAAAAGGTCTCGAAGACCGTGAGGACATTAAAGTCGTCCCTCTCGGGAGAGTATTTCTCTAGAGTGGTGGTGAGGATGGCCTCTCCACTTTTTTCTACTTGTCAGAGTACCCAACATGCTCGAAGGCTATGGGTTGGGTCTGTGCACAGAGTTGCATGTATTGGATAGGGCTTGTCAAGGAGTTCGTCAAGAACGGACCTATGTCCCGTGAAGGGTTTATTTTTCCTGCCCGTCAACTGGTGGTCGGGTGACCCACCAGGGTGTATCCGTTTAGACCGGTCCACACACTGCTTAAAGGCAGCGGGCTCCAGTTGAGTTTTCTGGGCCCTCCATGTGCTTTCCATCACACAGTACTTTTGCACTACCTATGATAGTTTCGTGAAGCTCTGTATGTGATGATGCTCGAGGGCATTCAATATTCCCTCATTAGTGCAATTATGATGAAACACCAAAACTTCGTCGTCTGGGCAGTCTTTCATCTTGTTTCTAACAAGCAAGAATCTGGCCCAAAAATGGTGGACCGTTTCCTGAGGTTGCTGCCACACATACATCGGGTCGTATATATCTAGAGGACCTGAGTTGCTTGGAGAGTATTGATTGTCGTGGGTGGGTGATTTAAAATTTGAATCCGGTCCCACACCTGTATTTAGAGCTTGAAGATTCTTTGAGACAACCGGTTCGGGTCCGGGGAGATTCAAGGGCTCCGATGATCCTATATCCGAGCCAGAGTTTGGAAGATGTGAAGTCCCGTCTGAAGGGAGGGTATCCGGCTTGAGGGATTCGAAGGCCCAAACATACTTTGTTTTCAACATAGGTAGGGAAGTGTCTTCGTCCTGTTCCTCAACGACCGCTACGAGGTGGATGATCGGCAGGCGATAAATTTCCCTCTGGTCAAGCTTGAGCCCGATCCGATCATAGTTCGTTGAGACCTCTAGGGCGGCGATGCGGTCCAGTAGCTCTTTCAAGGATGAGACGTCTGTCAGGTCCATCTTTTCGGTGTACTCGAGGCCGATGCGTAGATGGTGTTCGGCGTACGTAGGGGGTGCTGTGGGCTTGAAGGCCGTACAAGCTCCTTGTTGAAACCGTCGAGCTCGAGGGACTACCCAGAAGTCGGGTTCCTTCCAGAAGTGATACTGTCGTTGATGACTAGGCGAGCCATAGATCGCTTTTGTAGACAGCACGATAGAGCTCTCAATGAAAGCACCAATGTCGGTGTCAAAATCGGCAGATCTTGGGTAGGGGGCCCAAGCTGTGCATCTAAGGATCGATGGTAACAGGAGACCAGGGGACACAATGTTTACCCAGGTTCGGGCCCTCTTAAAGGAGGTAAAACCCTACTCCTGCTTGATTATATTCAAAGAGTATAGAGATTTCAAGAGTCGATATACCTCAAGATCGTGGTGGCTAAACCCTAGATGTCTAGCCTATGAATATTCCAATGATGCTAATGAGGATGGTCCTCTTCCGGACTAATCCCTCCAGTTTATATACACACCGGAGGGACCTAGGGTTTGTATAAGGTCGGTTCATCAGGGAAGGAAACGATACACCCGAGCTCCAATCTTGCCTTTCATGTATGGAGAAGTCCCACCCGGACACGAAGGATTGTCTTCACCTTGATCTTGTACGGCCCATTCAACCCAGCCCATATTCCTGGGCTCGACACCTGAGGACCCCCGACTCCAAGACTCTCTCACACACTCCCTATACTTTTGGGATTAGTGTTGAACCTAAATAAATGTTATTTGGTGTTTGCGTTGAGCATGAATATTACTGGATCATGTTTATTGCAATACGATTTTTCATTTAAGTCAGAGAATAATCGATGTTCTGTTTACATGAATAAAACCTTCTATGGTCACACACACCCAATGTAAATGGTTTATTGAATCTCGATCGTAGTGATACACATATTCATAATATTGATGCAAAAAGATGCGAAGTTGATAATGATAGTGCAACATACTTGTGGCATTGCTGTTTAGGTCATATGGGTGTAAAGCGCATGAAGAAACTCCATGCGGATGAACTTTTGGAATCACTTGATTATGAATCATTAGATAGTTGCGAACCATGCCTCATGGGCAAGATGACTTAAAACTCTCTTCTGTGGAACAGTGGAGCGAGGTAATGACTTATTTGAAATAATACATACTAATGTATGCGGTCCGATGAGTGTTGAAGCACGCGGCGGGTATCGTTATTTTCTCACCTTCACAGATGATTTGAGTACATATGGGTATATCTACTTGATGAAACACAAGTCTGAAACATTTGAAAGGTTCAAAGAATTTCAGAGTGAAGTAGAGAATCATCATAACAAGAAAATAAAGTTTCTATGATCAGATCACAGAGGCAAACATTTGAGTTACGATTTTGGTCTTCATTCAAAACAATGTGGAATAGTTTCACAACTCACGCCGCCTGGAACACCACAACGTAATGGTGTGTCTGAATGTCGGAACCGTGCTCTATTGGATATGGTGCGTTTTATGATGTCTCTTATTGCCTTTATCATTTTAGGGTTATGCATTGGAGACAGCTGCATTCATGTTAAAAAGGGCACCGTCTAAATTCGTTGAGACGACACCGTATGAAGTATGGTTTGGCAACAAACCAAATCTGTTGTTTCTTAAAATTTGGGGTTGCGAAACTTATGTCAAAAGGCTTCAGCCTGATAAGGTCGAACCCAATTCGCAGAAGTGCGTCTTCATAGAATACCCTAAGGAAACAATTGGGTACACCTTCCATCACAGATCCAAAGGCAAGATCTTTGTTGCTGAGAATGGGTCCTTTCTAGAGAAGAAGTTTCTCTCAAAAGAAGTGAGTGGGAGGAAAGTAGAACTTGATGAGGTAAATGTACCTTCTCTTGAATTGGAAAGAAGTACATCAGAGAAAATTGTTCCCATGATGCCTACACCAACTAGAGAGGAACATAAAGATGACGATCATAAAACTTCAGATCAAGTTAATACTGAATTTTGTAGGTCAACCAGAGCACGATCCACACCAGAGTGGTACGGTAATCCTATCCTGGAAGTCATGTTACTAGACCAAGGCGAACCTATGAACTATGAAGAAGCTATGATGAGCCTAGATTCCGAGAGATGGTTTGAGGCCATGAAATCTGATATAGGATCCATATATGAGAACAAAGTGTGGACTTTGGTGGACTTGCCCGATGATCGACAATCCATAGAGAATAAATGGATCTTCAAGAAGAAGACTGACACTGATGGTATTGTTACTGTCTACAAAGCTCGACTTGTCGCAAAAGGTTTTCAACAAGTTCAAGGGGTTGACTATGATGAGACTTTCTCAACCATAGCGATGCTTAAGTACGTCCAAATCATGTTAGTAATTGCCACATTTTATGAAATCTGGCAAATGGATGTCAAAACTGCATTCCTTAAATGGATATCTCTAAGAAGACTTGTATATGATGCAACCAAAAGGTTTTTTAGATCCTAAAGGTGATAACAAGGTGTGCAAGCTCCAGCGATCCATCTATGGACTGGTGCAAGCATCTCGGAGTTGGAATATACACTTTGATGAGGTGATCAAAGCATATGGTTTTATACAGACTTACAGTGAAGCCTGTATTTACAAGAAAGTGAGTGGGACCTCTGTAGCATTTCCGATATTATATGTGGATGAAATATTGTTGATTGGAAATGATATAGAATTTCTGGATAGCATAAAAGGATACTTGAATAAGAAGTTTTCAATGACAGACCTTGGTGAAGCTGCTTGCATATTGGGCATCAAGATCTATAGAGATAGATCAAGACGCTTGATAAGACTTTTAGTGAGTACATATCTTAACAAGATTTAGAAGGAGTTCAAAAATGTACCAGTCAAAAGGGAGTTCTTGCCTGTATTGTAAGGTGTGAAGTTGAGTAAAGACTCAAAATCCGACCAGGGAAGAAGATAAAGAGAGAATGGAAATCATTCCCTATGCCTCAGCCATAGGTTCTATAAAGTATATCATGCTATGTACCAAACCTTACCTTTCCATGAGTTTGGCGAGGGGGTACAATAGTGATCGAGGAATAGATCATTGGAAAGCGGTCAAAATTATCCTTAGTTACCTTAACGAGGACTAAGGAAATTTTTCTCAGTTATGGAGGTGATAAAGAGTTTGTTGTAAAGAGTTACATCAATGCAAGCTTTGACACTGATCTATATGACTCTAAGTCTCAATCTAGATACGTATTGAATGTGGGAATAATTAGCTAGAGTAGCTCCATGCAGAGCATTGTAGACATAGAAAATTGAAAAAAAACATATGAATATGAATGTGGCAGACCGTTGACTAAAGTTCTCTCACAAACAAAACATGATAACACCTTAGTACTCTTTGGGTGTTAATCACATGGCGATGTAAACTAGATTATTGACTCTAGTAAACCTTTTGGGTGTTGGCCACATAGTGATGTGAACTATAGGTGTTAATCACATGACAATGTGAACTATTGGTGTTAATACCACATGGCGATGTGAACTAAATTATTGACTCTAGTGCAAGAGGGAGACTGAAGGAAATATGCCCTAGAGGCAATAATAAAGTAGTTATTTTTTATTTCCTTATTTCATGGTAAATGTTTATTATTCATGCTAGTGAGATCTGATAGAGATAGATAAATGGTAAAGTAAATATTTTTGGTATTTTTGGTTTATAGATCTGAAAGTAAAAGATTGCAAAATAGTAGACCGGAAACTAGTAAGATGTAAACGAGATTCAATATAATGGAAAAGACACCTGGGGGTCATAGGTTTCACTAGTGGCTTCTCTCAACTCTCAAGATAGCAAATATTATGGTGGGTGAACAAATTACTATCGAGCAATTGATAGAAAAGTGCATAGTTATGATGATATCTAAGGCAATGATCATGAACATAGGCATCACGTCCGTGTCAAGTAGACCAAAACGATTCTGTATATACTACTATTACTCCACACATTGACCGCTATCCAGCATGCATATAGAGTATTAACTTCATAAAGAACGGAGTAACGCATTTAGTAAGATGGCATGATGTAGAGGAATTAACTCAAGCAATATGATGAAAACCCCATCTTTTAATCCTCGATGGCAACAATACAATACGTGCCTTGCTGCCCCTACTGTGACTGGGAAAGGACACTGCAAGATTGAACCCAAAGCTAAGTGCTTCTCCCATTCCAAGAAAGGTCAATCTAGTAGGCCAAACTAAACCGATAATTCGAAGAGACTTCCAAAGATATCAAATCATGCATATAAGAATTCAGAGAAGAACCAAATAATATTCTTAGATAATCTGATCATAAATCCACAATTCATCGGATATTGGCAAACACACCGCAAAAAGAATATTACATCAAATAGATCTCCAAGAACATCAGGAGAACATGGTATTGAGAATCAAACAGAGAGAAGAAGCCATCTAGCTACTTGCTATGGACCCAAAGGTCTGTGGTAAACTACTCACGCTTCATCGGAGAGGCAATGGTGTTGATGTAGAAGCCCTCCATGATCGAATCCCCCTCCGGTAGGATGCTGGAAAAGGCCCCTAGATGGGATCTCATGGGTACAGAAGGTTGCGGCGGTGGAAAAGTGGTTTCGAGGCTCTCCTGGATGTTTTCAGGATATAAGAGTATATATAGGCAAAGGAACAAGGTCAGGGGAGCTACGAGGGGCCCACGAGGTAGGGGGCGCACTACCCCCTGGGCGCGCCCT
The DNA here is from genome assembly GCF_002162155.2 of Triticum dicoccoides. Classification (NCBI taxonomy): domain Eukaryota; kingdom Viridiplantae; phylum Streptophyta; class Magnoliopsida; order Poales; family Poaceae; genus Triticum; species Triticum dicoccoides. The sequence goes on along the minus strand of NC_041389.1, from coordinate 438,163,204 downwards.
CCTGCCTCGTGGCCACCTCGTTGCTTCTCCGACATCATCTCCAAGTCTTCTTGTTTCCTTTCGGTCCAAGAAAGATCATTGCGAAAGTTTCATTCTGTTTGGACTCCGTTTGGTATTCCTTTTCTGCGAAACTCTAAAATAGGCAAAAAAATATAAACTGGCACTGCGCTCTCGGTTAATAGGATAGTTCCTAAAATAATATAAAATAGCATATAAACGCCTATTAAACATCCAAAATAGATAATATAATAGCATGGAACAATAAAAAATTATAGATACATTGGAGACTTATCAAGGATCCCCAAGCTTAATTCATGCTCGTCCTCGAGTAGGTAAATGATAAAAATAAAGTTTTTGATGTGGAATGCTACCTAACATATTTATCCATGTAATTTCTTTATTGTGGCATGAATGCTTAGATTCGAAAGATTCAAAACAAAAGTTTAATATTGACATAAAAATAATAATACTTCAAGCATACTAACAAAGCAATTATGTCTTCTCAAAATAACATGGCCAAAGAAAACTCATCCCTACAAAATCATATAGTTTGGCTATGCTCCATCTTCGTCACACAAAATATTCAAATCATGCACAACCCCTGTTTTAGCCAAGCAATTGTTTCATACTTTTGTATTCTCAAACTTTTTAAACTTTCACGCAATACATGAGCGTGAGCCATGGACATAGCACTATAGGTAGAATAGAATGGTGGTTGTGGAGAAGACAAAAATGAAGAGATAGTCTCACATCAACTAGGTGTATCAATAGGCTATGGAGATGCCCATCAATAGATATCATTGTGAGTGAGTAGGGATTGCCATGCAATAGATGCACTAGAGCTATAAGTGTATGAAAGCTCAAAAAGGAAACTAAGTGCGTGTGCATCCAACTTGCTTGCTCATGAAGACCTAGAGCATTTGAGGAAGCCCATCGTTGGAAGCCAAGTTCTATAATGAAAAATTCCCACTAGTATATGAAAGTGACAGAATAAGAGGCTCTCTAACATGAAGATCATGGTGCTACTTTGAAGCACAAGTGTGGAAAAAGGATAGTAACATTGCCCCTTCTCTCTCTCTCTCTCTCTCTCTCTCTTTGATTGGCTTCTTTGGCCTCTATTTTTTATTGGCTTCTTTGGTCTCTCTTTTTTATTTCCTCACATGGGACAATGCTCTAATAATGATGATCATCACACTTCTATTTACTTACAACTCAAAAAGTTACAACTCAATGCTTAGAACAAAATATGACTCTATGTGATTGTCTCTGGCGGTGTACCGGGATGTGCAATGAATCAAGAGTGACATGTATGAAAGAATTATGAAAGGTGGCTTTGCCACTAATACGATGTCAACTACATGATCATGCAAAGCAATATGACAATAATGAAGTGTGTCATAATAAACAGAACGGTGGAAAGTTGCATGGAATATATCTCGGAGTGGATATGGAAATGCCATAATAGGTGGGTACGGTAGCTGTGTTGAGGAAGGTAAATGGTGGGTGTATGGTACCGGGGAAAATTGCGCGGCACAAGAGAGGCTAGCAATGGTGGAAGGGTGACAGTGCGTATAATCCATGGAATCAACATTAGTCATAAAGAACTCACATACTTATTGTAAAAATCTACAAGTCATCAAAACCAAGTACCACGTGCATGCTCCTAGGGGAAGGGTTGGTAGGAGTTAACCATCATGTGATCCCGACCTCCACACAAAGGATGACAATCAAAGAGATACCTTATGCTTCAAATTTGTTACACAACGGTTACCATACGTGCATGCTACGGGACTCACAAATCTCAACACAAGTATTTCTCAAATTCACAATTACTCCAGTAGCATGACTCTAATATCACCATCCTCATATCTCAAAACAATCATAAAGAATCAAACTTCTCATAGTATTCAATGCACTTTATATGAAAGTTTTTATTATATCCCTCTTGGATGCCTATCATATTAGGACTAGTTTTATAACCCAAGCAAATTACAGTGTTGTTCTAAAAGACTCTCAAAATAATATAAGTGAATCATGAGAGTTCAAAAATTTCTAGAAAATAAAGCCACCGCCGTGCTCTAAAAAGATATAAGTGAAGCACTAGAGAAATATTGCCTAGCTCAAATGATATAAGTGAAGCACATAGAGTATTCTAATAAATCACGATTCATGCGTGTCTCTCCCAAAAGGTGTGTACAGCAAGGATTAGTGTGGTAAACTAAAAAGTAAAGACTCAAATCATAAAAGACGCTCCAAGCAAAACACATATCATGTGGTGAATAAAAATATAGCCTCAAGTAAAGTTACCGATAGACGAAGACAAAAAAGGGGATGCCTTCTGGGGAATCCCCAAGCTTAGGCTTTTGGTTGTCCTTGAATATTAACTTGGGGTGCCTTGTGAATCCCCAAGCTTAGGCTCTTGCCACTCCTTATTCCATAGTCCATCAAATCCTTACCCAAAAGTTGAAAACTTCACAACACAAAACTCGAAAGAAAATCTCATGAGCTCTGTTAGTATAAGAAAATAAATCACCACTTTAAGGTACTGTTGCAAACTCATTATTTATTTATATTGGTGTAATATCTAATATGTTCCAACTTCTCCTTGGTTCATACCCCCTGATACTACCCATAGATTCATCAAAATAAGCAAACAACACGCGAAAAATAGAATCTGTCAAAAACAGAACAGTCTGTAGTAATCTGAATATTTCGAATACTTCTGTAACTCCAAAATTCTGAAATAAATTGGTGGACGCGAGGAATTATCTATTAATATTATTCAAAACGAATCAACTCAAAATCGCTCCTATATTAAAAACTAAAAATAAGCTCGTGAGTGCAAAAGTTTCTGTTTTTCAGCAAGATCAAATCAACTTTCACCCAAGTCTTCCCAAAGGTTCTACTTGGCACTAAAACTAATTAAAACATGAAACCAGATCTAACCAGAGGCTACATTAGTTGTTCATTACTAAGCATGAGAAAAAAAGCAAAGAACAAAAATAAAATTGGGTTGCCTCCCAACAAGCGCTATCGTTTAACGTCGTAGCTAGGCATTGATAATTTTTATAATGCTCACACAAAAGAGAAGAATTGAAGCATAAAGAGAGCATCATAAAACATGTGAAAAACACATCTAAGTCTAACATACTTCCTATGCATAGGCATTTTATAAGCAAACAAATTATCAAGGCAAGCAAAAACTAGCATATGCAAGGAAGAAGGAAGAAAGAATAGCAATCTCAACATAACGAGAGGTAATTTAGTAACATGAAAATTTCTACAACCATATTTTCCTCTCTCATAATAGTTACATGTAGGATCATAAGCAAATTCAACAATATAGCTATCACATAACATATTCTCAACACGATCGACATGCATGCGAAGTTGACACTCTTCCAAAATAGTGGGATTAACATTAACTAAAGTCATGACCTATCCAAACCCACTTTTATCAAAAATTTCATAAGATTGAGCATTCTCCAAATATGTGGGATCTAAAGTTGACACTCTTCCAAACCCACTTTCAATATTATTGCAAACACTAATATCAATCTCATATTCATCATGGGGCTTAAATAAATTTTCAAGATCATAAGAAGAATCACCCCATTCATGATCGTTGCAACAAATAGTGGACATAGCAAAACTAGCATCCCCGAGCTTAGGGTTTTGCATATCATTAACACAATTGACACTAATAGAATTTATAATAACATCATTGCAATCATGCTTTTCATTTAAAGATCTATCATGAATCACATCATAAAGCACTTCATCACAATTTTCAGATTCACGAATTTCAAGCAAAACCTCATAAAGATAATATTGTGCACTCAACTCACTAGCAATTGGTTCATCATAATTGGATCTCTTAAAAATATTAGCAAGGGGATGAGGATCTATAAAATTTTAGCAAGCGAAGATGAAAGCAAAAGGTAGGGACATGGTAACACAAGCAAACAAAAGATCGAACGGAAGAGAGGCGAAGAAAAGGCAAATCTTTTCGAAAATAGTTTTAGAAGTGGGGGAGAGGAAAATGAGAGGTGAATGGCGAATAAATTAATGCAAGGGAGAAGAGTTTATGTTGGGTACTTGGTATGGCTTGACTTGACGTAGATCTCCCCGACAATGGCGCTAGAAATCCTTCTTGCTACCTCTTGATCTTGCGTTGGTTTTCCCTTGAAGAGAAAAGGGTGATGCAGCAAAGTAGCGTAAGTATTTCCCTCTTGAGAACCAAGGTATCATTCCAGTAGGATACAACACACAAGTCACCGAATACCTGCACAAACAATAAACAACTTGCACACAACGCGATAAAGGGGTTGTCAATCCCTTCACAGTCACTTGCAAAAGTGAGATCTGATAGAGATAGATAAACGGTGAAGTAAATATTTTTTGTATTTTTGGTGTATAGATCTGAAAGTAAGATTGCAAAATAGTAGATCGGAAACTAGTAAGATGTAAACGAGATTCAATATAATGGAAAAGATACCCGGAGGCCATAGATTTCACTAGTGGCTTCTCTCAAGATAGCAAATATTACGGTGGGTGAACAAATTACTGCTGAGCAATTGATAGAAAAGTGCATAGTTATGATCATATCTAAGGTAATGATGATGAACATAGGCATCACGTCCGTGTCAAGTAGACCGAAACAATTCTGCATCTACTACTATTACTCCACACATCGACCGCTATCCAGCATGCATCTAGAGTATTAAGTTCATAAAGAACGGAGTAACACATTAAGTAAGATGACATGATGCAGAGGAATTAACTCAAGCAATATGATGAAAACCCCATCTTTTTATCCTCGATGGCAACAATATAATATGTTCCTTGCTGCCCCTACTTTCACTAGGAAAGGACACCGCAAGATTGAACCCAAAGCTAAGCACTTCTCCATTGCAGGAAAGATCAATCTAGTAGGCCAAACTAAACTGATAATTCGAAGAGGCTTGCAAAGATATCAAATCATGCATATAAGAATTCAGAGAAGAACCAAATAATATTCATAGATAATCTGATCATAAATCCACAATTCATCGGATCTCGGCAAACACATCGCAAAAGAATATTACATCGAATAGATCTCCAAGAACATCGATGAAAACATGTTATTGAGAATCAAAGAGAGAGAAGAAGCCCTCTAGCTACTTGCTATGGACCTGAAGGTCTGTGGTAAACTACTCACGCTTCATCAGAGAGGCAATGGTGTTGATGTAGAAGCCCTCCATGATCGAATCCCCCTCTGCCAGGACGCCGGAAAAGGCCCCTAGATGGGATCTCACGGGTACAGAAGGTTGCGGCGGTGGAAAAGTGGTTTCGTGGCTCTCCTGGGTATTTTTAGGGTATAAGAGTATATATATAGGTGAAGGAACTAGGTCAGGGGAGCTCCGAGGGGCCCACAAGGTAGGGGGCATGCCCTCCTGCCCCGTGGCTGCCTCGTTGCATCTCCGACTTCATATCCAAGTCTTCTGGTTTCCTTTCGGTCCAAGACAGATCATCGCGAAAGTTTAATTCCGTTTGGACTCTGTTTGGTATTCCTTTTCTGCGAAACTCTAAAATAGAAAAAATAGAAAATAGCACTAGGCTCTCGGTTAATAGGTTAGTCCCAAAAAATATAAAATAGCATAGAAATGTCTATTAAACATCCAAAACAGATAATATAATAGCATGGAACAACCAAAAATTATAGATACATTGGAGACGTATCATGTTGTCATTTGATTAATGGGATCACATCATTAGGAGAATGATGTGATGGACAAGACCCATTTGTTAGCATAGCATATTGATCGTTCAGTTTTATTGCTATTGCTCTCTTCATGTCAAATACATATTCCTTCGACTATGAGATTATGCAACTCTAGGATACCAGAGGAATGCCTTCTGTGCTATCAAACATCACAGGGTGATTATAAAGATGTTCTACAGGCATCTCCTAAGGTGTTTGTTGGGTTGGCATAGATCGAGATTAGGATTTTTCACTCCGAGTATCGGAGAGGTATCTCCAGGCCCTCTCGGTAATACACATCATGAGAAGCCTTGCAAGCAAAGTGTCTAATGGGTTAGTTGCAAGATGATGTATTATGGAATGTGTAAAGAGACTTTCCGGTAATGAGATTGAACTAGGTATGAAGATACCGATGATCGAGTCTCGGGCAAGTAACATACCGATGGACAAAGGGAATAACGTATGTTGTCATAACGGTTCGACCGATAAAGATCTTCGTAGAATATGTGGGAGTCAATATGAGCATCCAGGTTCCGCTATTGGTTATTTACCAGAGAGGTGTCTCAGTCATGTCTACATAGTTCTCGAACCCGTAGGGTCCGCATGCTTAACGTTCGATGACGATATAGTATTATATGAGTTATGTGATTTGGTGACCGAATATTGTTCGGAGTCCCAGATGAGATCACGGACATGATGAGGAGTCTGGAAATGGTCGAGAAGTAAAGATTGATATATAGGATGATGGTATTCCGACACCGGAAGTGTTCCGGAGGGTACCGGGTACATATCGGATCACCGGAAGGGGTTCCGAGAACCCTCGGCAAAAGATATGGGCCTTATGGGCCAAGAGAGGAGACACACCAGCCACATGGGGCTGGTGCGCCCCCCATATAGGCCGGCCAAGGTGGAGAAGGAAAGGGGAAGAAGGAAACGAAAGAAAGGAAGGAAACAAAGGGAATAGGATTCCCCCTTCCTTCCCGTTTACCCCTCTTTCCTTCCCCCTGCGATAAATATGGTAGATTACGAATTGGGGAGGGACCCCAAGTAGGATTCAGCCTACTTGGGGCGCCCCTGGCTGCCTCCCTCTCCTCCCACCTATACATATGTGGAGGGGGGTGCCCTAGCACGACAAGACAATTGTCTAGCCGTGTGCGGCGCCCCCTCCACAATTTACTACCCCGGTCATATTTTTGTAGTGCTTAGGCGACCGCCTAAGGATATAACTTCACCATCACCATCACCATGCCGTCATGACGACGGAACTCATCTACTACCTCAATGTCTTGTTGGATCAAGAAGGCGAGGGACGTCATCGCGCTGAACGTGTGCAGAACTCGGAAGTGTCGTACGTTCGGTACTCGATTGGTGGACCGTGAAGAAAGTTTGACTACATCAACCGCGTTGTGAAACGCTTCTGCTTATGGTCTACGAGGGTACGTAGACTCACTATCCCCCTCGTTGTTATACATCTCTTAGATAGATCTTGCATGAGCCTAGGAATTTTTTGAAATTGCATGCTACGTTCCCCAACACGTTGTAGTTGCTCGGTGAGGGTGCAGCGTGAAGAGCGAAGAGGAGGAATGGGTCCCAAGCACCGCCGGGGTTACCTCCATACGCGCTGAAGGTCGGAGAGCCATCGTAGGCAGGATAACCACTGTAGGTCGCGGCGCCACCATGTGCCGCAGGACCGGGGGCGAGCGCGGTCAGTAGGGCCTGATGAGAGGTCGACCGTGCACCTAGGATGCCCGGAGCAGGGGGGGGGGGACGGGCATGGAGTAAGCATGCATGAAGCCCGTCCAGGGGTTGTACCCCGATAGCCAGGGTGGAGTAGGGACTGCCCCGGGGTCCGCAGGAGGGCGTGGTGTCGTGTTGGAGTTGCGGTTCCGACCGTCACGACCCTTCTGCTTGCGACCACCAGAGGGGCGGGCGCGGGTGGCAGGGTCGGAGCAGGAGGACGAGGCACGGGAGGGGTTGGAGGCACGTCATGGCCGCCGGCGAGGCCGACGTGGAGAGCGGTGTGGGTCTCCTGCCGAACAGAGTGGCGAAGACGCTTCTTCTCCATGTGAAGATACGTGACGGCCTTGGCGTACGTCGTTGTGATGAGGGAGAGGTTGGCGGTGGGCTGGCCGAGGTCGGGGTGGAGGTCCCAAAGGAGGTTGGTGAGGAGGATGGAGTCGTCGATGGTCATGCCGATGTCACGCAGCTCGTCGGCGAGGACCTTCAGTCGCGTGCAGTACTCATCGATCGAGAGATCATTTTGTTGCATCGTAAAGAACTCCCCTTGGAGGAAAACATGGTGTTGGAGTTGATTGTCGAGGAAGAGGTCGCACAACCGTGTCTACATGGCGTACGCCGATGGGTCACGGGAGTTCACAATGTCGAAGAGGGTGGCGACCGAGGGTAGGAGATGGGCAGCGGCTGAGGGAGTCCTGGATTAAGGGGTCCTCAGACAGCCGAACTATTTAACGTGGGCCGGACTGTTGGGCTGTGAAGATACAAGACAGAAGACTCTCTCTCGTGTCCGGATGGGACTCTCCTTGGCATGGAAGGCAAGTTTGGCGACCAGATATGAAGATTCCTTTCTCTGTAACCGACTTTGTACAACCCTAGTCCCCTCCGGTGCCTATATAAACCGGAGGGCTTAGTCCATAGAGGCAATCATAATCAGATAGGCTAGACTTCTAGGGTTTTAGCCATTATGATCTCGTGGTAGATCAACTCTTGTAATACTCATATTCATCAAGATCAGTCAAGCAGGAAGTAGGGTATGACCTACATCAGAGAGGGCCCGAACCTGGGTAAACATCGTGTCCCTTGCCTCCTGTTACCATCAACCTTAGACGCATAGTTCGGGACCCCCTACCCGAGATCCGCAGGTTTTGACACCGACATTGGTGCTTTCATTGAGAGTTCCGCTGCGATGTCACCAAAAGATTTGATGGATCCGTCAATCATCTACAACAATGCAGTCCAGGGGAAGGTTTTCCTCCCCGGACAGATCTTTGTATTCAGCGGCTTCGCACTGTGGGCCAACTCGCTTGGCCATCTAGAGTAGATCGACAGCTACGCCCCTGGCCATCAGGTCAGGTTTGGAAGCCTGAATTACATTGCCGATATCCGCGGAGACTTGATCTTTGACGGATTTGAGCCCATGACAGCCGCTCCCTGCCACCACGATGAACATGACCTAAATTTGTCATCAGACCATGCCCAGGAGATTGCGCCTGTAAATGCTTTGGCCCTGGATCCGGAGCAGATTGCGTCGTCCGAGGACGAGAAGCTCAACCCCGCCACAGAAGCCGCACACTCAGCGGCGTTAGAGCCGCACATAGATCCGACCTCGAGCGGGGCCTGTGTCACCAGAACCTCGGATTCGTCTTCGGCCATAGATCCCGAACCGCGTGCATCCGCGCCCATCGAACCTGTCAGGCGTCGATCGTTGAGTTCAGCTCCACGGACATCTTCCGGCACTCACCTTTAGGCGATGTGCTAAACTCGTTAAAAGCTCTCTCCTTATCAGGGGACTCTAAGCCGAACTATATCCGGTTTGGATTGAAGGCTGATGACGGAGAATTCCGCTTCCCACCCACCACCCACTTCATAGTCACTGTCAAGGACTTAACCGACATGCTCGATTACGGTTCCGAAGACATCGGCGGTATGGATGACGATGCCGGAGAGGAGCAGACACAAAAACCACAGCTTACAGGGCGCTAGGCAGCCACCTGCTCGTATGATGTATACATGGTGGATACACCCAAAGAGAACAACAGCAACAATGAGAAGGATCCAGTCGAGGACAAACCTCCTGAGATATAGCCGAAGCGCCAATGTCAGCGGCGCCGCTCTAAGCCACACCGCGGAAAGGACAACAATACTGGCACAGGAGAAAACAATACTCTCGACGATGCCGAACAAAACAAAGACCCCGTTAAGCCAACCTCCCAACAGGACGAACGGGAAGATGGGCGAGTCAACCCTGATGAACAGGCCATGAAAGAAGACTCGGAGGACAGTAACTACCTTCGGCTCTCCGAGGACGAGGTGAGCCTCGGCAACGAGGATTTTATTGTGCCTGAGGAACCTCTCGAGCAAGAGCGCTTTAAGCGCCAGCTAATAGCCACTGCAAGGAGCCTGAAAAAGAAGCAGCAGCAGCTTCAAGCTGATCAGGATCTGCTCAACGATAGATGGACTGATGTCCTAGTAGCCGAAGAATATGGCCTCAAGCGCTCAACCAAAAGTTACCCGAAACGCAAACTGTTACCCCAATTCAATGATGAGGCGCTGGATCCCGTCCTACCAGCGCGTAATGCGGCTGACTGACCACCACGTGGCCGGGACAAAGGGGAAACTCAAGCCAAACACCAGCCCGCACTACCTCGCCGCAAAAACAGAGACACAATAGCTCGGGGATACACATATGACCTGCGACATGACCTCAAAAACAGAGTAGGTCAGTCCAGATTGATCTATGGATCGCGGGGGCGTGCCCCAATGCACGACGATGGCCATCCGGCCGGACATGACAAACATCACCATGCCTAGGACAAAAAACGCAGACAAACTCCATCCGAGCTACGTCGCGACTTAGCCCGATATAGAGGTGCTGCACACCCCCTTTGCTTCCTTGACGAAGTAATGGAACATGAATTCTCGGAAGGGTTTAAACCTGTGAACATCGAATCATATGATGCGACTACAGACCCGCGGTATGGATTTAGGATTTTCTCCTCCATATTCATATGGCCCGCGGTGATGATGTTCACGCCATCAAATACCTCCCACTAAAACTCAAGGGACCTGCTCGGCACTGGTTGAACAGTTTGCCCGAAAACTCAATTGGCAGCTGGGAAGACTTGGAAGACACCTTCCGAGACAACTTCTAGGGCACATATGTCGGACCTCCGGATGCCGATGACTTAAGTCACATAGTTCAACAGCCCGGAGAGTCAGCCAGGAAATTCTGGACTAGGTTCTTAACTAAAAAGAACCACATCATCGACTGTCCGGATGCCGAAGCCCTAGCGGCCTTTAAACATAGCATCCGTGACGAATGGCTCGCCCGACACCTCAGCCAAAAAAAGTTGAAGTCCATGGCAGCCCTCATGACTCTTATGAGCCGCTTTTGCGCAGGCGAGGATAGCTGGCTAGCCCGTAGCAATAACAATACAAGCGAACCTGGCACTTCTGAAGCCAGAAATAGCAATAACAAGTCCCGACGCAACAGACACAAGCGTCGAAGCAATGGTGACAACATTGAGGACACGGCAGTCAACACCGGATTCAGTGGCTCTAAGTCAGGTCAGCGGAAGAAGCCATATAAAAGAAGAAATCCGGGCCCGTCCAGCTTGGACGGCATACTCAATCGTCCATGTCAAATCCACGGCACTCCTGATAAAATAGCCAATCATACCAACAGAGAATGTTGGGTTTTTAAACAGGCCGGCAAGTTAAATGCCGAGAACAAGGAGAAGGGGTGGCAAAGCAAGGATGATGACGAGGAGCCCCGTCCACTGAACACAGGGTGACAGAAGAAGTCCCCCCCCCAAGTTAAAACGGTGAACATGATATACGCTACCTATATCCCTAAGAGGGAGCGCAAGCGCGCACTCAGGGGCATCTACGCGATGGAGCCAGTCACCCCAAAGTTCAACCCATGGTCGTCCTGTTGGGGAACGTAGTAATTTCAAAAAAATTCCTATGCACACGCAAGATCATGGTGATGCATAGCAACGATAGGGGAGAGTGTTGTCCATGTACCCTCGTAGACCGTAAGCAGAAGCGTTAGCACAACGCGGTTGATGTAGTCGTACGTCTTCACGGCCCGACTGATCAAGCACCGAAAGCATGGCACCTCCGAGTTCTTGCACACGTTCAGCTTGATGACGTACCTCGAACTCCGATCCAGCTGAGTGTCGAGGGAGAGTTCCGTCAGCACGACGGCGTGGTGACAATAATGATGTTCTACCGATGCAGGGCTTCGCCTAAGCACCGCTACGATATTATCGAGGTGGACTATGGTGGAGGGGGGCACCACACACGGCTAATAGATCCAAGGGATCAATTGTTGTGTCTATGGGGTGCCCCCCTGCCCCCATATATAAAGGAGCAAGGGGGAGGCGGCCGGCCAAGGAGGAGGGCGCACCAAGGGGGGAGTCCTACTCCCACCGGGAGTAGGACTCCTCCTTTCCTTGTTGGAGTAGGAGAGAAGGAAAGAGGAGGAGAGGGAGAAGGAAAAGGGGCCTGCACCCCTTGTCCAATTCGGACCAGGAGGGGAGGGCGCATGCCTCCTTCCTTTTGGCCTCTCTCCTCTATTCCCGTATGGCCCAATAAGGCCCATATACTCCCCGACGAATTCCCGTAACTCTCCGGTATTCCGAAAAATACCCGAATCACTCGGAACCTTTCCGAAGTCCGAATATAGTCGTCCAATATGTCGATATTTATGTCTCGACCATTTTGAGACTCCTCGTCATGTCCCCGATCTCATCCGGGACTCCGAACTACCTTCGGTACATCAAAACACATAAACTCATAATATAACTGTCATCTAACTTTAAGCGTGCGGACCCTACGGGTTCAAGAACTATGTAGACATGACCGAGACACGCCTCCGGTCAATAACCAATAGCGGAACATGGATGCTCATATTGGCTCCTACATATTCTACGAAGATCTTTATCGGTCAAACCGCATAACAACATACGTTGTTCTCTTTGTCATCGGTATGTTACTTGCCCGAGATTCGATCGTCGGTATCTCAATACCTAGTTCAATCTCGTTACCGGCAAGTCTCTTTACTCGTTATGTAATGCATCATCCTGCAACTAACTCATTAATCACATTGCTTTCAAGGCTTATAGTGATGTGCATTACCGAGAGGGCCCAGAGATACCTCTTCGACAATCGGAGTGACAAATCCTAATCTCGAAATACGCCAACTCAACAAGTACCTTTGGAGACACCTGTAGAGCACCTTTATAATCACCCAGTTATGTTGTGACGTTTGGTAGCACACAAAGTGTTCCTCCGGTAAACAGGAGTTGCATAATCTCATAGTCATAGGAACATGTATAAGTCATGAAGAAAGCAATAGCAACATACTAAACGATCAAGTGCTAAGCTAACGGAATGGGTCAAGTCAATCACATCATTCTATAATGATGTGATCCCGTTAATCAAATGACAACTCATGTCTATGGCTAGGAAACTTAACCATCTTTGATTCAATGAGCTAGTCTATGTATTCACACATGTACTAAGTTTCTGGTTAATACAATTCTAGCATGAATAATAAACATTTATCATGAAATAAGGAAATAAATAATAACTTTATTATTGCCTCTAGGGCATATTTCCTTTAGTCTCCCACTTGCACTAGAGTCAATAATCTACTTCACATCACCATGTGATTTAACACCAATATTCACATCTGTATGTGATTAGTACCCATAGTTCGCATCATCATGTGATCAACACCCAAAGGGTTTACTAGAGTCAATAATCTAGTTCACATCGCTATGTGATTAACACCCAAAGAGTACTAAGGTATGATCATGTTTTGCTCGTGAAAGAAGTTTAGTCAATGGGTCTCTCACATTCAGAGCCGTATGTATTTTGCAAATATTCTATGTCTACAATGCTTTGCACGGAGCTACTCTAGCTAATTGCTCCCACTGTCAATATGTATCCAGATTGAGACTTAGAGTCATCTGGATTAGTGTAAAATCTTGTATCGATGTAACTCTTTACGATGAACTATTTTATCACCTCCATAATCGAGAAACATCTCCTTAGTCCTCACTAAGGATAGTTTTGACCGCTATCCAGTGATCTACTCCTAGATCAAAATTGTACTCCCTTGCCCAACTCAGGGCAAGATATACAATAGGTCTGGTATACAGCATAGCATACTTTGTAGAACCTATGGCTGATGCATAGGGAATTACTTTTCATTCTCTTTCTATTTTCTGCCATGGTCGGGTTTTGAGTCTTACTCAACTTCACACCTTTGCATCACAGGCAAGAACTCTTTCTTTGACTATTCCATTTTGAACTATTTCAAAATCTTGTCAAGGTGTGTACTAATTGAAAATCTTATCAAGTGTCTTGATCTATCTCAATAGATCTTGATGCTTAATATGTAAGTAGCTTTACTGAGGTCTTTCTTTGAAAAACTCCTTTAAAACACTCCTTTATGCTTTCCAGAAAATTCTACATCATTTCTGATCAACAATATGTCATTCACTATACTTATCAGAAAGGCTATAGTGCTCCCACTCACTTTCTTGTAAATAAAAGCCTTTCCAAAAGTCTGCATAAAACCATATGCTTTGATCAACTCATCAAAGCGTATATTCCAACTTTGAGATGCTTGCACTAGTCCATTGATGGATTGCTGGAGCTTGCACACTTTGTTAGCACCTTTAGGATTGACAAAACCTTCTGGTTGCATCATATACAACTCTTCTTTAATAAATCCATTAAGGAATGCAGTTTTGACATCCACCTGCCAGATTTCATAAAATGTGGCAATTGCTAACATGATTCGGACAGACTTAAGCATCGATATGAGTGAGAAAATCTCATCGTATTCAACACCTTGAACTTGTCAAAAAACTTTTTGCCACAATTCGAGCTTTGTAGATAGTAACACTACTATCAGCGTCCGTCTTCTTCTTGAAGATCCATTTATTTTCTATGGCTTGCCGATCATCGGGCAAGACAACTAAAGTCCACATTTTGTTCTCATACATGGATCCCATCTCAGATTTCATGGCCTCAAGCCATTTCGTGGAATCTGGGCTCATCATCGCTTCCTCATAGTTCGTAGGTTCATCATGGTCTAGTAACATGACTTCCAGAATAGGATTACCATACCACTCTGGTGCGGATCTCACTCTGGAAGACCTACGAGGTTCGGTAGTAACTTGATCTAATGCTTCATGATCATCATCATTAGCTTCCTCACAAATTGGTGTAGGAATCACTGGAACTGATTTCTGTGATGAACTACTTTCCAATAAGGGAGAAGGTACAATTACCTCATCAAGTTCTACTTTCCTCCCACTCACTTCATTCGAGAGAAACTCCTTCTCTAGAAAGGATCCATCTTAGCAACGAATATCTTGCCTTCGGATCTGTGATAGAAGGTGTACCCAACATTTTCCTTTGGGTATTTTGTGAAGACACACTTCTCCGATTTGGGTTCGAGCTTATCAGGTTGAAATTTTTTCACATAAGCATCACAACCCCAAACTTTAAGAAACGACAACTTTGGTTTCTTGCCAAACCATAGTTCATAAGGTGCCATCTCAACAGATTTTGATGGTGCCTTATTTAAAGTGAATGCAGCTGTCTCTAATGCATAACCCCAGAATGATAGTGGTAAATCGATAAGATACATCATAGATCGCACAATATCCAATAAAGTGCGGTTAAGACGTTCAGACACACCATAACGCTGTAGTGTTCCAGGTGGTGTGAACTGTGAAACTATTCCACATTGTTTTATATGAAGGCCAAACTCGTAACTCAAATATTCTCCTCCATGATCAGATCATAGAAACTTTATTTTCTTGTTACGATGATTCTCCACTTCACTCTGAAATTCTTTGAAATTTTCAAATGTTTCAGACTTGTGTTTCATTAAGTAGATATACTCATATCTTCTCAAATCATCTTGTGAAGGTTAGAAAATAACGATACCCGCCACGAGCATCAATACTCATTGGACCGCATACATCAGTATGTATTATTTCCAATAAGTCACTAGCTCATTCCATTGTTCTAGAGAACGGAGTTTTAGTCATCTTGCCCATAAGGCACGGTTCGCAAGCATCAAATGATTCATAATCAAATGATTCAAAAAATCCATCTTTTATGGAGTTTCTTCATGCGCTTTACACCGATATGACCCAAACGGTAGTGCCACAAATATGTTGCACTATCATTATCAACTTTGCATCTTTTGGCATCAATATTATGAATATGTGTATCACCATGATCAAGATTGAATAAACCATCAACATTGGGTGTATGACCATAGAAGGTTTTATTCATGTAAACAGAATAACAATTTATTCTCTGTCTTAGATGAATAATCGTATCGTAATAAACATGATCTAATCATATTTATGCTCAACGCAAACACCAAATAACATTTATTTAGGTTCAACACTAATCTCGAAAATATATAGGGAGTGTACGATGATGATCATATCAATCTTGGATCCACTTCCAACACACATCGTTACTTCACCCTCAACTAGTCTCTGTTTATTCTGTAACTCCTGTTTCGAGTTACTAATCTTAGCAACTGAACAAGTATCAAATACTCAGGGGCTACTATAAACACTAGTAAGGTATACATCAATAACCTGTATATCAAATATACCCTTGTTCACTTTGCCATCCTTCTTATCCACCAAATATTCAGGGCATTTTCGCTTCCAGTGACCATTTCCTTTGCAGTAGAAGCACTTAGTTTCAGGCTTTGGTCCAGCTTTGGGCTTCTTCACGGGAGTGACAACTTGCTTGCCATTCTACTTGAAGTTCCCTTTCTTTTTCTTTGCCCTTTTCTTGAAACTAGTGGTCTTTATCAATCATCAACACTTGATGCTCTTTTCTTGATTTCTACCTTCGTCGATTTTGAGCATCACGAAGAGCTCGGGAATCATTTTCGTCATCCCTTGCATTATAGTTCATCACGAAGTTCCGGTAACTTGGTGATGGTGACTAGAGAACTCTGCCAATCACTATCTTATCTGGAAGATTAATTCCCACTTTATTCAAGCGATTGTAGTACTTAGACAATCTAAGCACTTGCTCACTAGTGGAGCAATTCTCCTCCATCTTTTAGCTATAGAACTTGTTGGAGACTTCATATCTCTCAACTCGGTTATTTGATTGAAATATTAACTTCAACTCCTGGAACATCTCATATGGTCCATGACATTCAAAACGTCTTTGAAGTCCCGATTCTAAGCCATTAAGCATGGTGCACTAAACTATCAAGTAGTCATCATATTGAGCTAGCCAAACGTTCATAACGTTTGTATTGCTCCTGCAATAGGTATGTCACCTAGCGGTGCATCAAGGACATAATTCTCCTGTGCAGCAATGAGGATACACCTCAGACCACGGACCTAGTCTGTGTCATTGCTACTATCATCTTTCAACATAGTTTTCTCTAGGAACATATATAAAAACATAGGGAAGCAACAATGCAAGATATTAATCTACAACAACATAGACATGCAAAATACTATCATGACTAAGTTCATGATAAATTAAAGTTCAATTAATCATATTACTTTAAGAACTCCTACTTAGATAGACATCCCTCTAATCATCTAAGTGATCACGTGATCCAAATCAACTAAACCATAACCGATCATCGCGTGAAATGAAGTAGTTTTCAATGGTGAACATCACTATGTTGATCATATCTACTATATGATTCACGCTCGAGCTTCCGGTCTCAGTATTCCGAGGCCATATCTGCATATGCTAGGCTCGTCATGTTTAACCTGGGTATTCTTCATGTGCAAAACTGTCTTTCACTCATTGTAGATGGACGCAGAGCTTATCACACCCGATCATCACGTGGTGTCTGGGCACGACGAACTTTGGCAACGCTGCATACTCAGGGAGAACACTTTTATCTTGAAATTTAGTGAGAGATCATCTTATAATGCTACCATCAATCAAAGAAATATAAGATGCATAAAGGATAAACATCACATGCAATCAATATAAGTGATATGATATGGCCATCATCATCTTGTGCTTGTGATCTCCATCTCCGAAGCACCGTCGTGATCACCATCATCACCGGCGTGACACCTTGATCTCCATCGTAGCATCCTTGTCGTCTCGCCAACTATTGCTTCTATGACTATCGCTACCGCTTAGTGATAAAGTAAATCAATTACAGGGCGATAGCATTGCATACAATAAAGCCCATATGGCTCCTGCCAGTTGCCGATAAGTTGGTTACAAAACATGATCATCTCATACAATAAAATATAGCATCACGTCTTGACCATATCACATCACAACATGCCCTGCAAAAACAAGTTAGACGCCCTCTACTTTGTGGTTGCAAGTTTTACGTGGCTGCTATGGGCTGAGCAAGAACCGTTCTTCCCTACGCATCAAAACCACAACGATAGTTTGTCAAGTTAGTGATGTTTTAACCTTCTTAAGGACCGGGCATAGCCACACTCACTTCAACTAAAGTTGGAGAAACTGACACCCGCCAGCCACCTATGTGCAAACCACGTCGGTAGAACCAGTCTCGCGTAAGCGTACGCGTAATGTCGGTCCGGGCTGCTTCATCCAACAATACCGTCGAACCAAAGTATGACATGCTGGTAAGCAGTATGACTTGTATCGCCCACAACTCACTTGTGTTCTACTCGTGCATATAACATCTACGCATAAAACCTGGCTCGGATGCCACTGTTGGGGAACGTAGTAATTTCAAAAAAATTCCTACGCACACGCAAGATCATGGTGATGGATAACAACGATAGGGGAGAGTGTTGTCCACGTACCCTCGTAGACCGTAAGCGGAAGGGTTAGCACAACGCGGTTGACGTAGTCGTACGTCTTCACGGCCTGACCGATCAAGCACCGAAAGCACGACACCTCCAAGTTCTTGCACACGTTCAGCTTGATGACGTCCCTCAAACTCCGATCCATCCGAGTGTCGAGGGAGAGTTCCGTCAGCACGACGACGTGGTGACGATGATGATGTTCTACCGACATAGGGCTTCGCCTAAGCACCGCTATGATATTATCGAGGTGGACTATGGTGGAGGGGGGCACCGCACACGGCTAATAGATCCAAGGGATCAATTGTTGTGTCTATGGGGTGCCCCCCTGCCCCCGTATATAAAGGAGCAAGGGGGAGGCGGTCGGCCAAGAAGGAGGGCGCGCCAAGGGGGGAATCCTACTCCCACCGGGAGTAGGACTCCTCCTTTCCTTGTTGGAGTAGGAGAGAAGGAAAGAGGAGGAGAGGGAGAAGGAAAAGGGGGCTGCACCCC
>NC_041389.1:438106000-438144187 GCF_002162155.2 Triticum dicoccoides | reverse complement strand
GCAGGCCTCCTTCCTTTCGGCCTCTCTCCTCTATTCTCGTATGGCCCAATAAGGCCCATATACTCCCGGCGAATTCCCGCAACTCTCCGGTACTCCGAAAAATACCCGAATCACTCGGAACCTTTCCGAAGTCCGAATATAGTCGTCCAATATATCGATCTTTACGTCTTGACCATTTCAAGACTCCTCGTCTTGTCCCCGATATCATCCGGGACTCCGAACTACCATAGGTACATCAAAACACATAAACTCATAATATAACTGTCATCTAACTTTAAGTGTGCGGACCCTACGGGTTCGAGAACTATGTAGACATGACCGAGACATGCCTCCGGTCAATAACCAATAGCGGAACCTGGATGCTCATATTGGCTCCTACATATTCTATGAAGATCTTTATCGGTCAAACCGCATAACAACATACGTTTTTCTCTTTGTCATCGGTATGTTACTTGCCCGAGATTTGATCGTCGGTATCTCAATACCTAGTTCAATCTTGTTACCGGCAATTCTCTTTACTCGTTATGTAATGCATCATCCCGCAACTAACTCATTAGTCACATTGCTTGCAAGGCTTATAGTGATGTGCATTACCGAGAGGGCCCAAAGATACCTCTTCGACAATCGGAGTGACAAATCATAATCTCGAAATACGCCAACTCAACAAGTACCTTCGGAGACACCTGTAGAGCACCTTTATAATCACCTAGTTATGTTGTGACGTTTGGTAGCACACAAAGTGTTCCTCCGGTAAATGGGAGTTGCATAATCTCATAGTCAAACGAACATGTATAAGTCATGAAGAAAGCAATAGCAACATACTAAACGATCAAGTGCTAAGCTAACGGAATGGGTCAAGTCAATCACATCATTCTCTAATGATGTGATCCCGTTAATCAAATGACAACTCATGTCTATGGCTAGGAAACTTAACCATCTTTGATTCAACGAGCTAGTCAAGTAGAGGCATACTAGTGACATTATGTTTGTCTATGAATTCACACATGTACTAAGTATCCCGTTAATACAATTCTAGCATGAATAATAAACATTTATCATGAAATAAGGAAATAAATAATAACTTTATTATTGCCTCTAGGGCATATTTCCTTCACGTCCTTCCCGATCACCTTTGATCGTAGGGACCATCCAAACAGTATCCGTCATGGCGGTTCAGCCGCACTGCTCCTCGACCCAATCATCGATGGATTCCATCTCACGCGAGTCCTCATGGACGGTGGCAGCAGCCTGAGCCTGCTCTATCAGGATACAGTGCGCAAATTGGGCATTGATCCCTGAAGGATCAAGCCCACAAAAACCACCTTTAAAGGAGTCATACCAGGTGTAGAGGCCCGCTGAGGGAGTCCTGGATTAGGGGCTGTCCGGATGGCCAGACTATGACCTTTGGCCGGACTCCCGGACTATGAAGATACAAGATTGAAGACTTCGTCCCGTGTCCGGATGGGACTTTCCTTGGCGTGGAAGGCAAGCTTTGCGATACGATATGAAGATCTCCTCCCATTGTAACCGACTCTGTGTAACCCTAGCCCTCTCCGGTGTCTATATAAACCAGAGAGTTTTAGTCCATAAGACGAACAACAATCATATCATAGGCTAGCTTCTAGGGTTTAGCCTCTCTGATCTCGTCGTAGATCAACTCTTGTACTACCCATATCATCAATATTAATCAAGCAGGAGTAGGGTTTTACCTCCACCGAGAGGGCCCGAACCTGGGTAAAAACATTGTGTCCCTTGTCTCCTGTTACCATCCGCCTAGACGTACAGTTCAGGACCCTGTACCCGAGATCTGCCAGTTTTGACACCGACATTGGTGCTTTCATTGAGAGTTCCTCGGTGTCGTCACCTTTAGGCCCGATGGATTCTTCGATCGTCAACCGCGACGCGGTCCAGGGTGAGACTTTTCTCCCCGGACAGATCTTCGTATTCGGCGGCTTCGCACTGCGGGCCAACTCACTTGGCCATCTGGAGCATATCGAAAGCTACGCCTGTCGGTGTCAAAACCGGCGGATCTCGGGTAGGGGGTCCCGAACTGTGCGTCTAGGCGGATGGTAATAGGAGACGAGGGACACGATGTTTTACCCAGGTTTGGGCCCTCTTGATGGAGGTAAAACCCTATGTCCCTCTTGATTAATATTGATGATGTGTGTTACAAGAGTAGATCTACCACGAGATCAAGGAGGCTAGACCCTAGAAGCTAGCCTATGGTATGATTGTTGTTCGTCCTACGGACTAAAGCCATCCGGTTTATATAGACACCGGAGAGGGCTAAGGTTACACAGAGTCGGTTACAATGGTAGGAGATCTACATATCCGTATCGCCAAGCTTGCCTTCCACGCCAAGGAAAGTCCCATCTGGACACGGGACGAAGTCTTCAATCTTGTATCGTCATAGTCTTGGAGTCCGGCCGATGATGATAGTTCGGCTATCCAGACACCCCCTAGTCTAGGACTCCCTCAGTAGCCCCCGAAACAGGCTTCAATGACAATGAGTCCGGCGCGTATGTTGTCTTCGGTGTTTGCAAGGCGGGTTCTCCTTCACGCTCCATGTGTTTGCCAGATATTGTCCGGTTGCTTCATAAATTCTGCGCTCCTTGGCTTGTACGTCCAATAATGGCCTTCTTCCACGTGTCGTACGAACGCGAAAAGCCAGGGTATTCTTACGTTTTCCCCCTAGCTGCGCGAATAAGATGCCTATAAGAGAGGCGAGGATCCAGATCCAAATCACACCATCCTCCTTCCGCAAGTACTCATCGAGGCGCATCTGACAAAAAATCCATTCCAACATGGACAGTCGATGCGGATCCTCTTCTCGCGCTCCCAGTCCTCAGCCAGGAGATTGGAGGAGATGCTCAGTCCTGCATAGCGAGTTAGTGACGCTCCAAACTGAGGGATACCTTCCCCCGGCCTTTATGGTTCCGGTTCGAGCCGGACTGGCCACCTACAAGGGCGGGAAGCAGGCGGAGAGCGTCCCCAATCCCTCCAAAGGAGAGCGGGTATGCTTTGTCCCCTACTTAATAAGGGGACTCGGATTTCCTATACATCCGTTTCTCCAGGGGCTCCTAGAGTTCTATGGGCTCCAACTTCACCACCTCACGCCTGCCTCTATTTTGCACATGCGGGCTTTGTAGCTCTTTGCGAGCTGTTCTTGGGCATCGAGCCCCATTTTGCGTTGTGGAAGAGGTTGTTTTGCCTCGTACCCCGTTCTCACGAGGGGTCGATATACCAAATGGGCGGAGCCGAAATATGGTGCATCGCCGGGACCGAATATCTATCCGGAACTCCGAAGAAGGCGTCCGAAGACTGGCCTTCGGAGTGGTTCTATATGGAAGACGCCCCGCTGCCGGATCCGGTTCTGATCGGCCTCCCGGAATTTAGCAATGCTCCTCTGAAGAAACGGCTGAGTTGGCGCCCACGGAGCCCTCAACGGGAAGATGATAGGAGCGTCCACTATCTGATGGGTCGGATACGGCTACTAGCCCATTCCGGATTAACCATGATTGGAATCATGGCCACATGCATTATGCGAGGGGTGCAGCCGCTCCAATATAGGGGCCACCCCATGTGGGATTTTAACGGGGAGAATGACGCCACCCGTCATGGCCGCACGGGACCGGGATCGGCCGCCGATCTGGTGAAGATCCTGTCCGGCTTGTACAAGGGGAAGGAGGAGGACTTCCTCCGCACGAGTCCATTGAATGGATTCTCCATGAATAACCCTCGAAGCTGGGTAAGTGGACGTTTAAATATCTGATCCGCGCTCTCAAAGATAAGTGTCTTACCTTATGGTTTCGACGCAGGAACTGCGCTGGGATGTGGAGGGCATAAAAAGCCCAACTCCACAACCCGAGGATCCGGGAAGATCCCTTGATCCGGCCCCCGAAGAGGATCCGGATATTAAGGTGGACTTGATTGACGAGGTGTTCCACCAGCTCAGCATAGATAATGCTTTAGTCGCCATTACGGCTGACTACCCCGGTTTGTGTCTGGCCTCCCAGGTGAGTACGACCAAAGTCCTGACACCGTTACTTTTTTAATGCTTATTTCTGACCACCGTGCACCAATGGTGCTTGGCAGGAGGTGCCCTTACGGCAGGAAGCCGAGCCCGCGGCGACTGACCAAACAAGGTCAGTACGGCCTAGCAGGCGGAAGAGGAGTGCGGCGCGAATCGAAACGTCGCCGCAAAGGTATGGTGCACCATTGTCCTTTAAGGGAAAGACTCCTGGGAGGCATATTAATGCTCATGATTCTTCCAGGAGAAAGAGCGCTCGCCGGACTGAGTCCGGAGAGGGTGCCCACCAAGCCTCCGCCAGCTAGGCTCCAACACCTGGTCCGGAGGGGGAGGCGAGCGCAAGGCGCGAGCCGGATGCTCCTCCAACGGAGGATGCCGACAGGTTGTCCGCCACCAGGTCTGAGGTGGAGAGCGCCATGAATCACAGGCGCCGTCGGACAGTTCTTCGTGACGCGTGTTTCTCCCCTGAGGCGTTAAATGCCTTTAATGCGGGAGACGCGCACCTCCGTGCTGCTCAAGATGGTTTAACCAGAGCCACGGAGCAGTATGTAAAGGACATACGGGTAAGGAATTTTAATAGTTATATATGCCAGTAGCCCCCGAGACTTAAAATAGTTAAACTAACTGATTTAAGGATTATTTGTTATGCAGGATCTTACTGAGAAGAATACCCACCTGTCTCAGGAGCTTCAAGAATGCAAGGCCCAACTTGAGGCCGCACTAGCCGCTGCCGGGGGAGCCACGGAGACCCCCTCTGGTAATGCATATTTTGAAGGAAGTAGTTTATGAAGTGCGGCATGTGTGTATAGTCTGACAATAATATTGCAGAGGATGCCGGACTAGATCCGGACAAGCAACAGCTGCTGCGCCAGTTGAAGGCCGGCGATAGGGTGCTTATGAGGGTGCAGCAGGAGAGGAACAAACTCCAAGATGCCAACACCCAGCTGGGCGAAGAACTAAAAGATGTTCGGGTCCAGCTGTCTAACTCCGTAAAGGAGAATCAACGGCTTCGTCGCGGCATTTATAGTAAGTGCTTGAGCAAACTCTTTTGAAAAGAAGAGTTCGGCGAGGAAGTCGATTGACAGAAGTGTGTCTGTAGGTGTGCTCACAGGTCGTCCGGCGGAGGAGATGCCTGGTTCCACGGGAGACCCTCTTCCCGAGCTGCTGCAACTGCACGAACGTGTTCGGCAGGCAATGAGCGGCGTCGTGTAGGACTTATGGCCTTCCGTCTCCCTACCCGAGGGTCTTGGAGGGCTTGCTGAGAAGCTTCAGGGAGTACGGTGGCGTCTCCGTCTGTGGAAGATATCGGCCTGCCGTCAAGGCGCCAGGGAGGCATGGGCCATGGTGAAGACGTGGTACCTGAAGGCTGACCCAAACCACATGGCCGAGGTCGGACCTATGGGGCCTGATGGGAAGGAGATCCCTGTGAGCCTGATGTACGGCCAAGTAGAGTTGGCCGCGAAATATTCCCAACAGGACTATAAATTAGACAGCCTGTTAGATGGGATTGAAGAGGAGTACAATCAGTCTGTTTGACGATGTAATTTTAAAATGACATGTAAAATGCCTTCTAGCCAGATTGTAGATCGTTTGCCTTTGCGGACCTTTTCGCTTCAACCTCGGAACCCAATAGTCCAGAGTGTGTCCGAATACCCTGACGGTTATAAAAGAACCGGGGCATGCATGGAGACAAGGCGTAGGGGTCATAATTGCTTTATCAGACAAGTGCCCAACTAGGTATGTTATATTACATGGTTAGTAAGAAACATCTTCCAGGGAGAATAGTTCCGTTAAGGGTTCCTTTCCATGGGAGGCATGCCCTAAAGTGCATGTCCAGACTGCGAAAATAGCAGAAAAAACATCTGGGGGCAGATAAATAAGTAAGTAATAAATCATCTTTTAGGTCACCGACTGAATATTCCCTTAAGAACGCTAGCCTTCGGCTTCACCCAGTCTGAGGTACACATCCGGCTGACCCGGCAGTAACAATCGTAGAGGTGCTCCCTTTACCTCCTAGCCGAACAATCAGGAACGTAGGGGTAAGCACATGAGCCAGGCAACCCGGCTTGGCCAAAACTTAAGTCATATCGATGCATATAATGGTGATCAAAAGGTACATGCGGAAGTGTGACACATGTGTTGGGCATGAAGCCCATATAAATAAGCTTCTGTTAAAGAAGCCCCCAGGTATAACGAGTGCGAGTAGCACATCGAGTGAGTGCGAACAAAGCGCAGATTAGCCCTCAAGAGTTTTGTACTGAAAGAGGGAGGAAAAAGGAGGGAAAACAAAGACAGCGAAAAAACATGAAAGGTGGACGGAGGAAGGAGACGAACCCTGAGTCCGGCGCTAGGCGTAAAATCTTCGGAGACGGGCTGCGTTCCATGGGTTTGGCTCGAGTCGGTTGTCAGATGCGTTGCATAGACGGTATGCACCAGCGGTAAGGACTTGGTCAATGATGAAGGGACCTTCCCATTTGGTCTTAAGTTTGTCCTTTTTCTTGTCTGGCGGGCGTAGTACTAGCTCGCCAACATTGTAAGTTTTGGCCCGTACTTCTCTGCTTTGATATCTTCGAGCCTGCTGTTGATAGAATGCGGAACGGGATTTTGCCACGTCGCCCTCCTCCTCTAAAGCGTACAAACTGTCCTACCGATCCAACTCGGCTTCTCTTTCCTCGTACATGCGCACGTGAGGTGAGTCGTGAATTATATCACAGGGCAAAACTGCCTCAGCACCGTATACCATAGAAAATGGTGTGAATCCGGTTGTGCGGTTTGGCGTGGTCCGCAGCCCCCAGAGTACGGAGTCGAGATCCTCTACCCAGTGCATGTTAGATTCCGTGAGGGACCGCACTAATCTGGGTTTGATGCCGCTCATGATTAGACCATTTGCTCGTTCCACTTGACCATTAGTTTGAGGGTGGTAGACTGAAGCATAGTCGAGCTTGATGCCCATGTTTTTGCACCAGAGTTTAACCTCGTCGGCCGTGAAATTCGTGCCGTTATCAGTGATGATGCTCTGGGGGACGCCAAAACGGTGTACTACCCCGGATATGAAGTCTATCACAAGTCCGGATTCTGCCGTTTTAACTGGCTTGGCCTCTATCCATTTGGGGAATTTGTCCACCATGACCAATAAGTATTTGTGCTTGTGGGTTCCCCCTTTAAGGGGTCCAACCATGTCAAGCCCCATGACCGTGAACGACCAAGTAATAGGTATAGTTTTGAGGGCGGTGGGTGGCATGTGGCTCTGATTAGCAAAGAGCTGGCAACCGACGCATCGTTGGACTAAGTCCTGAGCATCTTCCCGGGCGGTCGGCCAATAAAATCCTGTACGGAAGGCCTTGCCTACAAGGGCCCGGGTGGCGGCGTGGTGCCCGCCGAGTCCGGCGTGAATTTCAGCCAGGAGATTTCGCCCTTCCTCTTCGGAGATACACCTTTGAAGGACTCCGGTTGTGCTTTTCTTATAAAGTTCTCCCTCATGGACCTTGTAGGCTTTAGATCACCAAACTATGCAGCGGGCCTCATTTTGGTCTTCGGGAAGTTCCTACCTAATTAAGTAGGCTAGGAATGGTTCCGTCCACGGGGCAATTACTGCCAGTATTTCGTGGGCTGAAGCTGTTATTTCATTGGCTGAGACACCGATTGTGTCAGAATGTTCTGCGTTAGGTGATGCAGTTGGTTCTGGATTGTTATTTCCGGACTCCTCTTCCCATAATATGGATGGCTTAAAGAGCCGCTCCAGGAAGATGTTTGGAGGGACGGCGTCGCGTTTTGCACCGATGCGTGCCAACACGTCTGCTGCCTGGTTATTATCCCGGGCTACATGGTGGAATTCGAGTCCTTCGAACCGGGATGACATTTTTAGGATAGCGTTACGGTAGGCTGCCATTTTCGGATCCTTGGCGTCAAAGTCTCCATTTACTTGGGATATTGCAAGGTTTGAATCCCCGCGCACCTCTAGGCATTGAATACCCATGGAGATTGCCATCCGGAGGCCATGTAGAAGGGCCTCGTATTTGGATGCATTGTTGGAGTCCATGTACATTATTTGAAGCACGTATTGGACTGTGTCTCCGGTTGGGGACGTCAAGACAACGCCAGCTCCCAAGCCAGCCAACATTTTGGAGCCGTCGAAATGCATGATCCAATTGGAGTATGCGCCGTACTCTTTAGGGAGTTCGGCTTTGGTCCATTCGGCGATGAAGTCAGCCAGAACTTGGGACTTGATAGCTCGCCGTGGTTTGTAGGTTATATCAAATGGTAAGAGCTCAATGGCCCATTTTGCAATCCGGCTCGTCGCATCGCGATTGTTTATAATGTCGTTGAGAGGTACTTCGGAGGCCACCGTTACGGAACACTCTTGAAAGTAGTGTCGCAGCTTCCGGGATGCCATGAACACCGCGTACAATATCTTTTGATAGTGTGGGTACCGGGACTTGCATGGAGTTAAGACAGTGGATACGTAGTACACTGATTTTTGAAGAGGGAATGTGTGCCCTTCTGTTTCTCGTTCGACGACGAGTACCGCGCAGACAACTTGATGTGTTGCTGCGATATATAACAACATTGGTTCGCCCAGGTTGGGCGCGGCCAGGACCGGATTTGTTGCCAATACGGCCTTTATTTCTTCGAGTCCGGCCGTGGCAGCATCCGTCCATTCGAAATGTTTGATGCGCCGGAGGAGGCGATAGAGGGGCAGTGCCTTTTCTCCCAAACGGGAGATGAAGCGGCTTAGAGCCGCCACGCATCCAGTTAGTTTTTGTATTTGCTTGAGGTCTTTTGGGATATCCAATTGTGACAGAGCTCGGATCTTGGCTGGGTTTGCTTCAATTCCTCTACCGTATACAATGAAGCCCAAGAGCTTTCCGGCTGGTACGCCAAAAACGCATTTTTTTGGGTTGAGCTTAATGTCATATGCTCGGAGGTTGTCGAATGTCACCCTCAAGTCGTCTACTAGAGTTTCGACGTGTTTGGTCTTGACGACCACATTGTCTACATATGCCTCTACTGTTTTGCCTATCTGGGTGGCCAGACATGTCTGAATCATGCGCTGATATGTTGCGCCGACGTTTTTGAGTCCGAAGGGCATTGTGTTGAAGCAGAGTGGTTCGTATGGAGTAATAAATGCCGTTGTGGCCTGGTCTTTTTCCGCCATCTTGATTTGATGGTATCCGGAGTATGCGTCGAGGAAGCACAATGAATCGTGCCCTGCGGTAGCATCGATGATTTGGTCGATGCGAGGGAGAGGGAAGGGGTCCTTTGGACAGGCCTTGTTAAGGTCTTTGAAATCGACACAAAGGCGCCAGGATTTGTCCTTTTTTGATACCATTACCAGGTTGGCTAGCCAGTCCGGATGTTTGATATCTCTGATGAATCCGGCTTCTAAGAGTTTGGCTAGCTCCTCCCCCATTGCCTGTCTTTTGGGTTCGGAAAATCGCCGAAGAGCCTGTTTGACTGGCTTGAATCCTTTTAGGATATTTAGGCTATGCTCTGCCAGCCTGCGTGGGATTCCTGGCATGTCTGAAGGGTGCCAGGCGAAAATGTCCCAATTTTCCCGAAGGAATTCTCGTTGTGCGGCTTCTACATCAGGATTTAATTGTGCCCCAATGGAGGCCGTCTTTGTGGGGTCCGTTAGATGGACCTGGAATTTGACTATTTCGTCTGCTGGTTTAAAAGAGGTGGACTTAGACCTCTTATCGAGTATCACATCGTCCCTATCCACCGTGGAGCGCAGCGTAGTGAGTTCCTCTGCCGCTAGGGCTTTGGATAATGCCTCTAGGGCCAGTGCGGCTGTCTTATTTTCAGCGCGGAGTGCTATATCTGGATCACTGACGAGAGTGATTATTCCATTGGGCCCAGGCATTTTGAGCTTCATGTACCCGTAATGGGGTATATCTTGGAAGATTGTGAATGCCTCTCGCCCTAACAAGGCGTGATATCTGCTGCGGAATGGGTCCACTTGGAACGTGACCTCTTCGGACCTGTAGTTGTCCAACGAGCCGAACACTACGTCTAGTGTGATTTTTCCAGTGCAGCGTACTTCTCGACTAGGGATTATTCCCCTGAAGGTTGTGTTGCTTCGCTCAATGCGGCTTCAGTCAATTTCCATTTTTTTGAAGAGTTTCCTCATAGATGAGGTTTAATCCGCTCCCGCCATCCATGAGTACCTTGGTAAGACGAAAGTCGTCCACTATCAGAGTGAGGACCAATGCGGCTGGTGCTCGAGCTGTTCGGAATTTAGGTTCATCGCTGGCATTGAAGGTGATAGCTGTGTCACTCCATGGATTCGTTGTTGCTACTTGGTAGACTTCGGCGAGGTTGCGGATTGTTCGCTTCCGCATGTTATTTGATGTGAAAGTCTCGAAGACTGTTAATACCGTACTGGTACTGTTGGGCTGGTTGTCCGGGCCTAGAAAGCCTTCACCACTTTTGGCCACCTGCCGTAGTATCCAACATGCTCGAAGGCTATGTGTTGGAGTGGCGCCCTCCGCACTGTGGATTTTGCAGGGTCCGTTGAGCCATCCCTCCAGTACGGTTCTGTGCGCTTTAGGGGGTTTTTGCTTTTTGGTTTTGAATCCAGGTGCTTGAGTATGACGCACCCTTTTATTTCGGATTGGGTTGTATTCAGGGCCGGATTGTCCCAAAACCTGGTTTCGGTTTTCCAGGCGCTCTCCATCGCACAGTATTTTTGTACAATGGTCGCTAGGTTGGCGAAGCGTGTAACTTCGCGACGACTTATGGCGTTTATGATTCCCTTGTCCGTGCAATTGTTGCAAAAAGTTGAAATCGCGCTTTCTTCATGGCAGTCCTTTATCCTGTTCATAGCCAGGAGGAATCTGGCCCAGTAATGATGTATTGTTTCATCGGGCTCTTGTCGTATTTGAGATAGATCGCTTATGCTTGGGTGGGCGGGTGCAATTAAGTTCGGAACCCTGCCCGATCTGAGGCTCAAAGGCCAAGAAGTTTCCGGATTTGGAAGCTTGGTTTGTTGGATGCCTTCCAACCAATCTAGTCCGATGCCTGACTTTAGGTTCAGTATTTGATTGACGTCCGTCCCTCCGCGGGAATCCGGCATGGAGGGATCGGGAATTCGGACATAGCTGGTTTTTAACATAGAAGAAGAGTCGCCGCATTGTTCCTCTACCACAACAACGTGGTGGGTAGCCTGGGGAGAGTTAATTTCTCTCAGATCGGTTTTAAGACCAATCTGATCGTAGTCTGTAGCGACTCCCAGGGCGGCGATGCGATCCAAGAGCTCATTTACGGAGGAGAGCTCAATCAGATCTAGCTGCTCGCCGTGTTCCGAGCTGACGTGAAGATCGCTTTTGATGACCTGAGAGGTCATCGTCGGAGCGGTGGAAGAACATGCGGTCATAAGAAAACCACCTAGCCGGATAGTTTGGTCGGCGGCCAAGGCTCCCTTGACGATGGCGCCGTCTTTAAAGACGGGAAAAGGCATCCTTCCTGATTGCGACGGCACAGAGGAACTCTCAATGAAAGCACTAATGTCGGTGTCAAAACCGGCGGATCTCGGGTAGCGGGTCCCGAACTGTGCGTCTAGGCGGATGGTAACAGGAGACGAGGGACACAATGTTTTACCCAGGTTCGGGCCCTCTTGATGGAGGTAAAACCCTACGTCCTGCTCGATTAATATTGATGATGTGTGTTACAAGAGTAGATCTACCACGAGATCAAGGAGGCTAAACCCTAGAAGCTAGCCTATGGTATGATTGTTGTTCGTCCTACGGACTAAAGCCATCCGGTTTATATAGACACCGGAGAGGGCTAGGGTTACACAGAGTCGGTTACAATGGTAGGAGATCTACATATCCGTATCGCCAAGCTTGCCTTCCACGCCAAGGAAAGTCCCATCCGGACACGGGACGAAGTCTTCAATCTTGTATCGTCATAGTCTTGGAGTCCGGCCGATGATGATAGTTCGGCTATCCGGACACCCCCTAGTCCCGGACTCCCTCAACGCCCCTGGCCATCAGGTCAGGTTAGGAAGCTTAAATTACACGGCCAACATCCGCGGGGACTTGATCTTCGACGGATTCGAGCCACGGCCGAGCGTGCCGCACTGTCCCGATGGGCATGATCTAACTCTGCCTCCGGACAGCGCCCAGAGTGCCGCTCAGGTTTCCGCTCCGACCATTAGCTCAGAGCCGAGTGCGCTAGTCGGGGACGGACGGTTGGCTGCCGCCCCAGGAGCCGCAATCTCTACGGCGATAGAGCCGAATACCAGCCTAGTCCTTTGCAAGGCCCGTGACTCCAAGGTGCCGGACTCTGTTCCGGACTCCGAATCTTCTGCACCCCTTCCGATCGAACCCGATTGGGCTCCGATCATGGAGTTCACCGCCGCGGACGTCTTTCAGCACTCGCCCTTTGGTGATATCCTGAACTCCCTCAAGTCTCTCTCTTTGTCAGGAGAGCCCTGGCCGGACTATGGTCAGCAGGGTGGGGATGCGGATGATGAAGAAATTCAAAACCCACCCACCACCCACTTAGTAGCCACTGTTGACGGTCTAACCGACATGCTCGACTTCGACTCCGAAGACATCGACGGTATGGACGCCGATGAAGGAGACGACCAAGAACCAGCACCTATAGGGCACTGGAAAGCCACCTCATCACACGAGGTATACATGGCGGACACACCTAAAAGAAACAACGACGAGGATCGAAAGGGCGCAACCAGGGATCGCTCCCTGGAAAAACAATCAAAGCGGTGGCGTAAGCGCCGTGCCAAGCCCCACCTCGACAAAGACCCAGCCATAGAGCAGGGCGAATCAACGGAAGATGAACATGCCATCGAGCAACCGTCCAAACAGGGCGGACAATCCGAACAACCCGTCCCCGGGAAAGATAATAGTCTGGACGACCTCACGCCGGACAAGTTGCTGGAACATCAGAACCTCCACCAAAGGCTCGTTGCCACAGCATGTAGCCTGAAAAAGCAGAAGCGGAGGCTCAAAACAGCGGAAGATGCACTCAGCATCAGATGGGGCGAAGTACTCAATACCGCACACAAGTATGGCAATAGTCATCACACAAAGAGCTATCCGAAGCGGAAATTACTACCGGAATTTGATGAAGAGGCCCTAGAGCCCCCACAATCAAAAAACAAGGAAGCCACCACGTCGGATAGACGACCCCACGATCGATCTCAAGTGACAAAGGGCGTCACACTCAATACGGCGCGTGATCCGCCCAAGGATTTGCATCAAAAAACTGGCCCAACCAGATCCATCTATGGGCCAAGAAAGCAAGCTTCAGTGAGCAATGCAATGCAAAAAATATCCGAACATCGCGGCACAACTACATACAGGGGCGACGCACATCCCCTATGTTTTACCGATCAGGTACTGGATCATGAATTTCCAGCAGGATTCAAGCCCGTGAACATAGAAGCATATGACGGAACAACAGACCTTGGATCTGGATCGAGGATTATATCCTCCACATACACATGGCCAGAGGAGATGACCTTCACGCCATAAAATACTTACCCCTTAAACTCAAAGGGCCAGCCCGACATTGGCTTAAAAGCCTTCCCGAAAACACCATGGGAAGTTGGGAAGCGCTCGAGGACGCTTTCCGGGCAAATTTTCAAGGGACCTATGTCCGACCTCCGGATGCAGATGATCTGAGTCATATAACTCAGCAGCCCGGGGAGTCAGCCCGGAAACTCTGGAACAGATTCCTTACTAAAAAGAATCAGATAGTCGATTGTCCGGACGCCGAGGCCCTAGCAGCTTTCAAACATAGCGTCTGAGACGAATGGCTCGCCAGACACCTCGGCCAAGAAAAGCAAAGAATAATGGCCGCATTAAAAAGCCTCATGACTCGCTTTTGCGCAGGAGAGGATAGCTGGTTGGCAAGAAGCAGCACCAACGACCCGAGTACATCCGAACTCAGAGATGGAAACGGGAAACCGCGCTGTAACAAAGAACAGCGTCGGATCAAGGATAACAGCCCAAGGAGTACGGCAGTCAACGCCGGATTCAGAAGCTCTCGGCAAATTCAGGTAAAGCCGCCCCCCAAAGATGACAAGGACGAGTTGTCTAACCTCAACAAAATCCTGCACAAAATATGTCAAATCCACAGTACCCCCGGGAGACCTGCAAACCATACCCACAGAGATTGTTGGGTCTTCAAGCAGTCCGGCAAACTCAACGCCGAACACAAGGGGCTCGACCCACCAAGCGAGGATGACGACGCACCCCACAAGCAGAACACCGAAGAACAAAAGAAGTTCCCACAAGAAGTCAAAACAGTAAATTCACTCCAGATAACAAAAGGGAAAAACAGAACGGCACTTATGAAGACACGCGTCATACGGCCAACCCCAGAGGAGCACCGCCACTGGTTGTTACAACCAATCACCTTCGATCATCATGATTACTCTAGAGGGGCCCGGAACGCAGACTTGACTGCC
The DNA here is from genome assembly GCF_002162155.2 of Triticum dicoccoides. Taxonomy (NCBI): domain Eukaryota; kingdom Viridiplantae; phylum Streptophyta; class Magnoliopsida; order Poales; family Poaceae; genus Triticum; species Triticum dicoccoides. The sequence continues at coordinate 438,129,719 of NC_041389.1, read as the reverse complement.
TTGGTCTTGGATCCGATTATTGACGGATTCCAATTTACACAAGTCCTTATGGACGGCGGCAGTGACTTAAACCTGTTATATCAGGACACAATCCGCAAACTAGGGGTAAACCTAGCTATAATTCACCATGGCAACACTTCCTTTCAAGGAGTCACGCCGGGTCCAGTTACCCAGAGTATGGGTTCCCTTTCGTTAGAAGTCCCGTTCGGCTCACCCGACAACTTCCGAAGCAAAAAGCTAACCTTCCACATCGCCCCATCCATAAGTCGCTATCAAGCGCTACTGGGACGTGAAGCTTTCGCCCGCTTTAACGCAATACTGCATTATGCATCCCTTACACTTAAAATGCCCGGTCCACGAGGCATCATCTCATTAAAGGGAAATATAAATTGATCCCCAAAGTACGCGTAATAGTGCGGCCGCCTGGACAGCCGCACACTAATCCAGCCCTACTATCCCGGACACGGCTTGACGAGTCCGACGTAAACATACAAAGGCTTAATAGCCACATAACCCTGTACAAGGGGCTCCGCGTGTCCACGTCAGGAGACAATACGGCTCAATTCTTGCTCCAACTATCTTTCCTTTATTTTAACATAGATTTCTCACACGCTTATTTTTTACTGAGTTCCTCTCTTTCGCAGACGAACACCGTGCTACGCCCGTCCAGGATACGGCACAACGGAGACACGAGCGCAGACGTGCAGTAGGGACCCGTTTCAAGGATTCTTTTCAGATTAAGACCCTGCGTAAACCTTTTTTACTGTCTCTTGTTGATAACATCCCCCGGTTTTCGCTATAACCGAGGAGGAGGCTGGCATCTTGGCATGTGGCCACACCAGAATTTTGCACGTACCTGGACACCAGGGGCTTTTTTACCAAGGGCTTTGTTTCGGCCCGTCTTCATAAAGACCGAATACCTTAGGGAGTGTTCGGCGTCGCGAGTTTGGCCTTATATGCATCAGCTCCGAATCATGTCTTTGGTCAAATGTTGGGTTTGCCCGGCTCCTGTGTTTTGCTGCCTTACGTTCCGTTATATCGGCTAACATGGCACCAGGAGGACTACTGTGATTGTGCCCCGGTTCGGCCAGGCGAGCACCTCAGTAGAGAAAGCCGAAAACTGACTGTCATGATATAGCGAGAGACTGGTCAACCACTCAATGACTCTCGGAATCTTTAGGATTCCTCCGCATTAACGAAGGGCCACTTCCCGGTCAGGCACACACGCGCCCCGAATTCAGGCGAGTGCGGTGCCTCTAGGGGCTATTGAGTAGCCCCACTGTCAAACTCCTATGGCTAAGTGAAGGTAATAAAGCATTATAGTCCGGTTGCCTAGTTTGCCGCGCTCTCACCTCCTTTGTAGGACCAAGACGTTGGCTTAAGTGTGAAAAGGTGCCTTTTTGCGAACACCCCCGCATTATATGTGTGGGGGCTGAAGCCAACGACTGCCATCTTTCAGGTTATATACACATATACATTAAATGGCCGCACAGGAAGTATTATAATTCTTGCAAGCATAAGTATAAAAAGCTTTTACATTATATCAAAATATTCCTTTTACAATAGCACATGCTATTCGAACACAACATCCTTCGAGCACTGCGCTTCTATTAAACGAGCGCCCAGAAGAACTTCCTCAAAGTAGTGCCTGGCAGGTACTCGGCCTTCGTTTGAATCCCGGAATGCAACAACACTGGCCTTCATATCCGCCCAGTATGTCTTGACACGGGCAAGAGCCATTTGTGCGCCCTCTACGCACGCCAACCTCTTCATTGCATCAACATGCGGCACAGAACCAAGGAACTGCTGCACCAAACCAAAATAACTCTTTGGCTCTGGCTCTCCCAGCCACAAACGACTCGCAACATACTTCATGGCAAGTCCGGATAACCTGTTCAGCTCCGCCCAGGCAGCCAAACGGTCGGATACCGAAAGTGGACGTTCTGGATTGTGGAACTGCGACCAAAAAAGTTCTTCCAATTTATGGTCACCTTGACCTCGGAAGTGTTCGTTTGCGTCTGCCACACTCGCGGCTAAATCCAGATAAGCGTTTTCCGCACTCCACTGCCGGTATAACGGAGCATACTTAGGATCCCCGAACTTCATCCGCAGCATATAGGGCTTTCCAGCCGTGATATCTCCGGCCTGACGCAGCTCCTCCTTCATAGCTCTCATTCCAGAGCGAGTATCCTTGGCCTCGGCAGTGATCTTTTCAAGGTCCTTCTGAGCCGCCCTTTCTTCTTGTTTGAGAAATTTACAGCGGTCGGCAACATCCTTCAATTTTGTAGCCATCTCGGCTATTATGTTCTTACTCTGGCAGTGAGCAGCCTGTTCGGTTTTCAGCTCTTCAGCCGCCTTAACGGCAGCCGCATCACTTCTCCTTGCTTGCTCCTTGGCTCGGGTAAGTTCCGCCCGAATGTTCTCCATGGCAGCAGCACTATGTGCATTAAGCACATATATTGTAAGGCACGAACATCGAACTCCTCTTATCAGATGCCTATGGAGCATACCTTGTGCCTCGTCTAGCCGCTTATTTACAAGCGTGATGTCGACATCCGCCACGTCAAGTTGCCGCTTTAGCTCGGTAGATTCATCAGTCCGGCTAGCCACCGAACGCCTCGCCACCTTCATAAAAAGGTGAGATTTTATACCTGGGGTTATGATACTCTGTGCGCCATCACTCTTGACGACACACAGAGTCTCAGGGGCGACTATTCATACAGGGCGTATTTTATATATGCGGCTCTACCAAAAAGTACACCTTTTCGCGTACCTCAAAGCCTGTTAGTAAACTCCCTGGCGGCCTCGTACAATCCGCTTTCCGCGGATGAAATCCTTCCTATCACCGTGTTCATCAACATACGGTGTTCTTCTGAGACGGACGCTCGCCCGAGCAGATCCCTCAGCCTCTCCGACCGCGCACCAGAAGGCACCAGATTAGCCCGACGACCTTTTTCAGGATCTGGACTTGGAGAAACCCGCTGGGACGACACCTCGGGGTCACCTGCCTCATAAGTCGGTGAAGCTAGGGGAGGAGTTTCGCTCTCCATCATCTCCGAACGAAGATCCCCTGAAGATGAGCTCTACTGAGAAGGGTTGAGATCTGAACTGCAAGGTAATATTTTGGTTATCTTCCTCAGAAATAAAACAGGGATGCTACTCATTTTTGAACCCCTCTCTTTACTTACGGCTCGGAGGAAAGCTGATCCCCTTGAGGGCGCAATGCGGCCGGGGCAATCTCCGGCGCCGGATCCTCTGACGAAGATTTCTTCCCCCATTTCGAGGTCATCCCCTCCGGGTCTTCAGAGGCACTCCTTTTCTTTCCCAGGTTGGGGGAATTCTCGATTCCTCCCTTCCTGACAGTCTCCTCCGTGGAGGCGGTAGCTCCTTGGTTCCCCTCTTCGCCCTCTGTCGAAAGCATAATCTCCAACATCCTGGTTAACACGGGATCTGGCGCGGTCTCGGGCAGGGGGGCTGGACACCTGATAAGCTTTGCCTTCGCTATCCACTCCTGTTCAAAGGATAGCTCTATTAAAGGGAAACTTTATGATGAAAATGCAGATGGTGTGTCCAAATACGGGGCTACTTACCTTAGCATCCGGGCGATTGCAGTTCATACCCGCGTCCTCGGACAAATTCGGACACCTTGCTTGTGATCCAAAGAACAATTTGTACATCTCCATGGGTGTCATGCCCATAAAATGTTGGAGAACTCGCGGTCCCTCTGGATTAAATCCCCACAGGCGGAGAGGGCGATGTTTGCAGGGCAGCGTGCGGCAAATCAGCATAACTTGCGCCACTATGGTCAAGTTAATATCTCTTTCTAGGAGATCCCGAATGCGGTCCTGCAGTAGGGGCACGTCTTTGGACGGCCCCCAGATAAGCCCTTCATTGACCCATGATGCTCGCCGTGGTGGGGGACCCGAGCGGAAAGCAGGTGGCGCCACCCATGTGGTGCCCCTGGGGGCTGTGATGTAAAACCAGTCCCTTTGCCATAAGCCGAACTCCTCTTGGAAAGTGCCCTCGGGCCAGGGAGCACCGGCTATCTTGCTTATAATAGCTCCTCCGCACTCAGCATGCTGTCCTTTGATCATCTTTGGCTCCACCTTGAAGGTTCTAAGACACAATCCGAAGTGAGGAGTGATATGGAGGAAGGCCTCACACACGACAACGAATGATCAAATTTGGAGGATGGACTCCGGAGCTAAGTCGTGAAATTCCAGCCCATAATAGAACATCAGCCCCCTCACGAAGGGATCAATCAGGAAGCCTAGCCCCCGAAGGAAGTGAGATGTGAACACCACGCTCTCACCGGGCTGGGGAGAGGGAATGGTCTGCCCTTGAGCAGGCAGCCTATGCGAGATTTCGCCGGTTAGATACCTGGCATCTCTCAGCTTTCGCACGTCTTCTTCCGTAACGGAGGAAGGCACCCACTGGCCTTAAAGGTCGGAGCCGGACATCATCGAAGGTCTGAAGCGCCTAAAATTAGAGCTTTGAGTGTTGGAACTCGAGGCGAGGGGAAGATTCGATTGGATTGAAAAAGGAAGGAGTCTTGCCTTGGTCTCTTTATAAAGGAGTTGAATACCAAGAGCCCTCCCCGTAAACGTATGGGACTCGCTTTCAATTAGAGAATCATACCAAAAGGCGCGGTCGGGTTACCCACGCCCGTATTGATGAGAATCCCAGAATAAGGGGACACGATCTCTGCTTTGACAAGACGTGCCAAGGAAACCGCCTCGCTAAACGCGCTGAGGTGGAACAGTAAAACAACTCGAACAAAGGCTTGGCCGTGGTGTGATGTCACGCTGCGGAATACGTCAGCGGATTAGATTTGTGCAGATATTATTCTCTCTACGGTGGTATGTGGAACTTATTTTTGCAGAGCCGGACACTATCCTTGTGTTCAACATCTTCTATGAAGTATTCGGAGGAGGAACCCGCCTTGCAATGCCGAAGACAATTTGCGCACCGGACTCGTTGTCATTGACGCCTAGTTCAGGGGCTACTGAGGGAGTCCTGGATTAGGGGGTGTCCGGATGGCCGGACTATGACCTTTGGCCGGACTCCCGGACTATGAAGATACAAGATTGAAGACTCCGTCCCGTTTCCGGATGGGACTTTCCTTGGCGTGGAAGGCAAGCTTGGCGATACGATATGAAGATCTCCTCCCATTTTAACCGACTCTGTGTAACCCTAGCCCTCTCCGGTGTCTATATAAACCGAAGAGTTTTAGTCCGTAGGATGAACAACAATCATACCATAGGCTAGCTTCTAGGGTTTAGCCTCTCTGATCTCGTGGTAGATCAACTCTTGTACTACCCATATCATCAATATTAATCAAGCAGGAGTAGGGTTTTACCTCCACCGAGAGGGCCCGAACCTGGGTAAAAACATCGTGTCCCTTGTCTCCTGTTACCATCCGCCTAGACGCACAGTTCTTGACCCCCTACCCAAGATCCGCCGGTTTTGACACCGACACCCGCTGTACGGGCTCAATCACGCTGGAGGTGGTCTTCAGATCACTGGACAACTTCCGAAGTGAAGAGTTGATCTTCGATATCGTCCCCTTCCGCAGTGGATATCACGCACTGCTCAGACGAACCGCATTCGCTCGATTCAATGCAGTGCCACACTATGCTTATCTCAAACCTAAGATGCCCGGACCACGCGGTGTCATAACAGTCAATGGGAACACGGAACGCTCCCTCCGTACCGAGGAGCACACCGCTGCCCTCTTCAAAGAATTTCAGAGTGAAGTAGAGAATCATCATAACAAGAAAATAAAGTTTCTATGATCAGATCACGGAGGTGAACATTTGAGTTACGAGTTTGGTCTTCATTCGAAACAATGTGGAATAGTTTCACAACTCACGCCGCCTGGAACACCACAACGTAATGGTGTGTCTGAATGTCGGAACCGTACTCTATTGGATATGGTGCGTTTTATGATGTCTCTTATTGCCTTTATCATTTTAGGGTTATGCATTGGAGACAGCTGCATTCACGTTAAAAAGGGCACCGTCTAAATTCGTTGAGACGACACCGTATGAACTATGGTTTGGCAACAAACCAAATCTATCGTTTCTTAAAATTTGGGGTTGCGAAACTTATGTCAAAAGGCTTCAGCCTGATAAGGTCGAACCCAATTCGGAGAAGTGCGTCTTCATAGAATACCCTAAGGAAACAATTGGGTACACCTTCCATCACAGATCCAAAGGCAAGATCTTTGTTGCTGAGAATGGGTCCTTTCTAGAGAAGAAGTTTCTCTCAAAAGAAGTGAGTGGGAGGAAAGTACAACTTGATGAGGTAAATGTACCTTCTCTTGAATTGGAAAGAAGTACATCAGATAAAATTGTTCCCATGATGCCTACACCAACTAGAGAGGAACATAAAGATGACGATCATAAAACTTCAGATCAAGTTAATACTGAATTTTGTAGGTCAACCAGAGCACGATCCACACCAGAGTGGTACGGTAATCCTATCCTAGAAGTCATGTTACTAGACCAAGGCGAACCTATGAACTATGAAGAAGCTATGATGATCCTAGATTCCGACAGATGGTTTGAGGCCATGAAATCTGATATAGGATCCATATATGAGAACAAAATGTGGACTTTGGTGGACTTGCCCGATGATCGACAATCCATAGAGAATAAATGGATCTTTAAGAAGAAGACTGACACTGATGGTATTGTTACTGTCTACAAAGCTCGACTTGTCGCAAAAGGTTTTCAACAAGTTCAAGGGGTTGACTATGATGAGACTTTCTCAACCATAGCGATGCTTAAGTACGTCCAAATCATGTTAGCAATTGCCACATTTTATGAAATCTGGCAAATGGATGTCAAAACTGCATTCCTTAAATGGATATCTCTAAGAAGACTTGTATATGATGCAACCAAAAGGTTTTTTAGCTCCTAAAGGTGATAACAAGGTGTGCAAGCTCCAGCGATCCATCTATGGACTGGTGCAAGCATCTCGGAGTTGGAATATACGCTTTGATGAGGTGATCAAAGCATATGGTTTTATACAGACTTACAGTGAAGCCTGTATTTACAAGAAAGTGAGTGGGACCTCTGTAGCATTTCCGATATTATATGTGGATGAAATATTGTTGATTGGAAATGATATAGAATTTCTGGATAGCATAAAAGGATACTTGAATAAGAAGTTCTCAATGACAGACCTTGGTGAAGCTGCTTGCATATTGGGCATCAAGATCTATAGAGATAGATCAAGACGCTTGATAAGACTTTTAGTGAGTACATACCTTAACAGGATTTAGAAGGAGTTCAAAAATGTACCAGTCAAAAGGGAGTTCTTGCCTGTATTGTAAGGTGTGAAGTTGAGTAAAGACTCAAAATCCGATCAGGGAAGAAGATAAAGAGAGAATGGAAATCATTCCCTATGCCTCAGCCATAGGTTCTATAAAGCATATCATGCTATGTACCAAACCTTACCTTTCCATGAGTTTGGCGAGGGGGTACAATAGTGATCGAGGAATAGATCATTGGAAAGCGGTCAAAATTATCCTTAGTTACCTTAAAGAGGACTAAGGAAATGTTTCTCAGTTATGGAGGTGATAAAGAGTTTGTTGTAAAGAGTTACATCAATGCAAGCTTTGACACTGATCTATATGACTCTAAGTCTCAATCTAGATACGTATTGAATGTGGGAAAAATTAGCTAGAGTAGCTCCATGCAGAGCATTGTAGACATAGAAAATTGAAAAAAACATATGAATATGAATGTGGCAGACCGTTGACTAAAGTTCTATCATAAACAAAACATGATAACACCTTAGTACTCTTTGGGTGTTAATCACATGGCGATGTAAACTAGGTTATTGACTCTAGTAAACCTTTTGGGTGTTGGCCACATAGTGATGTGAACTATAGGTGTTAATCACATGACAATGTGAACTATTGGTGTTAATATCACATGGCGATGTGAACTAAATTATTGACTCTAGTGCAAGAGGGAGACTGAAGGAAATATGCCCTAGAGGCAATAATAAAGTAGTTATTTTTTATTTCCTTATTTCATGGTAAATGTTTATCATTCATGCTAGTGAGATCTGATAGAGATAGATAAATGGTAAAGTAAATATTTTTGGTATTTTTGGTTTATAGATCTGAAAGTAAAAGATTGCAAAATAGTAGATCGGAAACTAGTAAGATGTAAACGAGATTCAATATAATGGAAAAGACACCTGGGGGTCATAGGTTTCACTAGTGGCTTCTCTCAAGTCTCATGATAGCAAATATTATGGTGGGTGAACAAATTACTATCGAGCAATTGATAGAAAAGTGCATAGTTATGATGATATCTAAGGCAATGATCATGAACATAGGCATCACGTCCGTGTCAAGTAGACCGAAACGATTCTGTATATACTACTATTACTCCACACATTGACCGCTATCCAGCATGCATATAGAGTATTAACTTCATAAAGAACGGAGTAACGCATTAAGTAAGATGGCATGATGTAGAGGAATTAACTCAAGCAATATGATGAAAACCCCATCTTTTAATCCTCGATGGCAACAATACAATACGTGCCTTGCTGCCCCTACTGTGACTGGGAAAGGACACCGCAAGATTGAACCCAAAGCTAAGTGCTTCTCCCATTCCAAGAAAGATCAATCTAGTAGGCCAAACTAAACCGATAATTCGAAGAGACTTCCAAAGATATCAAATCATGCATATAAGAATTCAGAGAAGAACCAAATAATATTCTTAGATAATCTGATCATAAATCCACAATTCATCGGATATTGGCAAACACACCGCAAAAAGAATATTACATCAAATAGATCTCCAAGAACATCAGGAGAACATGGTATTGAGAATCAAACAGAGAGAAGAAGCCATCTAGCTACTTGCTATGGACCCAAAGGTCTGTGGTAAACTACTCACGCTTCATCGGAGAGGCAATGGTGTTGATGTAGAAGCCCTCCATGATCGAATCCCCCTCCGGTAGGATGCTGGAAAAGGCCCCTAGATGGGATCTCATGGGTACAGAAGGTTGCGGCGGTGGAAAAGTGGTTTCGAGGCTCTCCTGGATGTTTTCAGGATATAAGAGTATATATAGGCAAAGGAACAAGGTCAGGGGAGCTACGAGGGGCCCACGAGATAGGGGGCGCACTACCCCCTGGGCGCGCCCTCCTGCCTCGTGGCCACCTCGTTGCTTCTCCGACATCATCTCCAAGTCTTCTTGTTTCCTTTCGGTCCAAGAAAGATCATTGCGAAAGTTTCATTCTGTTTGGACTCCGTTTGGTATTCCTTTTCTGCGAAACTCTAAAATAGGCAAAAAAATATATAAACTGGCACTGCGCTCTCGGTTAATAGGTTAGTTCCTAAAATAATATAAAATAGCATATAAATGCCTATTAAACATCCAAAATAGATAATATAATAGCATGGAACAATAAAAAATTATAGATACATTGGAGACTTATCAAGGATCCCCAAGCTTAATTCATGCTCGTCCTCGAGTAGGTAAATGATAAAAATAAAGTTTTTGATGTGGAATGCTACCTAACATATTTATCCATGTAATTTCTTTATTGTGGCATGAATGCTTAGATTCGAAAGATTCAAAACAAAAGTTTAATATTGACATAAAAATAATAATACTTCAAGCATACTAACAAAGCAATTATGTCTTCTCAAAATAACATGGCCAAAGAAAACTCATCCCTACAAAATCATATAGTTTGGCTATGCTCCATCTTCGTCACACAAAATATTCAAATCATGCACAACCCCTGTTTTAGCCAAGCAATTGTTTCATACTTTTGTATTCTCAAACTTTTTAAACTTTCACGCAATACATGAGCATGAGCCATGGACATAGCACTATAGCTAGAATAGAATGGTGGTTGTGGAGAAGACAAAAATGAAGAGATAGTCTCACATCAACTAGGTGTATCAATAGGCTATGGAGATGCCCATCAATAGATATCATTGTGAGTGAGTAGGGATTGCCATGCAATAGATGCACTAGAGCTATAAGTGTATGAAAGCTCAAAAAGGAAACTAAGTGGGTGTGCATCCAACTTGCTTGCTCATGAAGACCTAGGGCATTTGAGGAAGCCCATCGTTGGAAGCCAAGTTCTATAATGAAAAATTCCCACTAGTATATGAAAGTGACAGAATAAGAGACTCTCTAACATGAAGATCATGGTGCTACTTTGAAGCACAAGTGTGGAAAAAGGATAGTAACATTGCCCCTTCTCTCTCTCTCTCTCTCTCTTTGATTGGCTTCTTTGGCCTCTATTTTTTATTGGCTTCTTTGGCCTCTCTTTTTTATTTCCTCACATCGGACAATGCTCTAATAATGATGATCATCACACTTCTATTTACTTACAACTCAAAAAGTTACAACTCAATGCTTAGAACAAAATATGACTCTATGTGATTGTCTCTGGCGGTGTACCGGGATGTGCAATGAATCAAGAGTGACATGTATGAAAGAATTATGAAAGGTGGCTTTGCCACAAATACGATGTCAACTACATGATCATGCAAAGCAATATGACAATAATGAAGTGTGTCATAATAAACAGAATGGTGGAAAGTTGCATGGAATATATCTCGGAGTGGATATGGAAATGCCATAATAGGTGGGTACGGTAGCTGTGTTGAGGAAGGTAAATGGTGGGTGTATGGTACCGGGGAAAATTGCGCGGCACAAGAGAGGCTAGCAATGGTGGAAGGGTGACAGTGCGTATAATCCATGGAATCAACATTAGTCATAAAGAACTCACATACTTATTGTAAAAATCTACAAGTCATCAAAACCAAGTACCACGTGCATGCTCCTAGGGGAAGGGTTGGTAGGAGTTAACCATCACGTGATCCCGACCTCCACACAAAGGATGACAATCAAAGAGATACCTTATGCTTCAAATTTGTTACACAACGGTTACCATACGTGCATGCTACGGGACTCACAAATCTCAACACAAGTATTTCTCAAATTCACAATTACTCCAGTAGCATGACTCTAATATCACCATCCTCATATCTCAAAACAATCATAAAGAATCAAACTTCTCATAGTATTCAATGCACTTTATATGAAAGTTTTTATTATATCCCTCTTGGATGCCTATCATATTAGGACTAGTTTTATAACCCAAGCAAATTACAGTGTTGTTCGAAAAGACTCTCAAAATAATATAAGTGAAACATGAGAGTTCAACAATTTCTATAAAATAAAGCCACCGCCGTGCTCTAAAAAGATATAAGTGAAGCACTAGAGCAATATTGCCTAGCTCAAATGATATAAGTGAAGCACATAGAGTATTCTAATAAATCACGATTCATGCGTGTCTCTCCCAAAAGGTGTGTACAGCAAGGATTAGTGTGGTAAACTAAAAAGTAAAGACTCAAATCATACAAGACACTCCAAGCAAAACACATATCATGTGGTGAATAAAAATATAGCCTCAAGTAAAGTTACCGATAGACGAAGACGAAAAAGGGGATGCCTTCCGGGGCATCCCCAAGCTTAGGCTTTTGGTTTTCCTTGAATATTAACTTGGGGTGCCTTGGGAATCCCCAAGCTTAGGCTCTTGCCACTCCTTATTCCATAGTCCATCAAATCCTTACCCAAAAGTTGAAAACTTCACAACACAAAACTCGAAAGAAAATCTCATGAGCTCTGTTAGTATAAGAAAATAAATCACCACTTTAAGGTACTGTTGCAAACTCATTATTTATTTATATTGGTGTAACATCTAATATGTTCCAACTTCTCCTTGGTTCATACCCCCTGATACTACCCATAGATTCATCAAAATAAGCAAACAACACGCGAAAAATAGAATCTGTCAAAAACAGAACAGTCTGTAGTAATCTGAATATTTCGAATACTTCTGTAACTCCAAAATTCTGAAATGAATTGGTGGACGCGAGGAATTATCTATTAATATTATTCAAAACGAATCAACTCAAAATCGCTCCTATATTAAAAACTAAAAATAATCTCGTGAGCGCAAAAGTTTCTGTTTTTCAGCAAGATATAATCAACTTTCACCCAAGTCTTCCCAAAGGTTCTACTTGGCACTAAAACTAATTAAAACATGAAACCAGATCTAACCAGAGTCTACATGAGTTGTTCATTACTAAGCATGAGAAAAAAAGCAAAGAACAAAAATAAAATTGGGTTGCCTCCCAACAAGCGCTATCGTTTAACGTCGTAGCTAGGCATTGATAATTTTTATAATGCTCACATAAAAGAGAAGAATTGAAGCATAAAGAGAGCATCATAAAACATGTGACAAACACATCTAAGTCTAACATACTTCCTATGCATAGGCATTTTATAAGCAAACAAATTATCAAGGCAAGCAAAAACTAGCATATGCAAGGAAGAAGGAAGAAAGAATAGCAATCTCAACATAACGAGAGGTAATTTAGTAACATGAAAATTTCTACAACCATATTTTCCTCTCTCATAATAGTTACATGTAGGATCATAAGCAAATTCAACAATATAGCTATCACATAACATATTCTCAACATGATCGACATGCATGCGAAGTTGACACTCTTCCAAAATAGTGGGATTAACATTAACTAAAGTCATGACCTATCGAAACCCACTTTTATCAAAAATTTCATAAGATTGAGCATTCTCCAAATATGTGGGATCTAAAGTTGACACTCTTACAAACCCACTTTCAATATTATTGCAAACACTAATATCAATCTCATATTCATCATGGGGCTTAAATAAATTTTCAAGATCATAAGAAGAATCACCCCATTCATGATCGTTGCAACAAATAGTGGACATAGCAAAACTAGCATCCCCAAGCTTAGGGTTTTGCATATCATTAACACAATTGACACTAATAGAATTTATAATAACATCATTGCAATCATGCTTTTCATTTAAAGATCTATCATGAATCACATCATAAAGCACTTCATCACAATTTTCAGATTCACGAATTTCAAGCAAAACCTCATAAAGATAATATTGTGCACTCAACTCACTAGCAATTGGTTCATCATAATTGGATCTCTTAAAAATATTAGCAAGGGGATGAGGATCTATAAAATTTTAGCAAGCGAAGATGAAAGCAAAAGGTAGGGACATGGTAACACAAGCAAACAAAAGATCGAACGGAAGAGAGGCGAAGAAAAGGCAAATCTTTTCGAAAATAGTTTTAGAAGTGGGGGAGAGGAAAATGAGAGGTGAATGGTGAATAAAGTAATGCAAGGGAGAAGAGTTTATGATGGGTACTTGGTATGGCTTGACTTGACGTAGATCTCCCCGACAATGGCACCAGAAATCCTTCTTTCTACCTCTTCAGCTTGTGTTGGTTTTCCCTTGAAGAGAAAAGGGTGATGCGGCAAAGTAGCGTAAGTATTTCCCTCTTGAGAACCAAGGTATCATTCCAGTAGGATACAACACACAAGTCACCGAATACCTGCACAAACAATAAACAACTTGCACTCAACGCGATAAAGGGGTTGTCAATCCCTTCACAGTCACTTGCAAAAGTGAGATCTGATAGAGATAGTGTCAGGACCCCGACTCGATGTCACATCGATCTAGCCGGTAACACCTCATATCACTTTGCGGCCTCACGCACGGTATCCTCACGGGTGTCGCCTTACCTTTGCCCGGGACCGTTTGCGCCTTTTGGCTCACGTATATGATAGTGTCGCTAGCATCCATATGATAAAGAGCCCGGGCTGACATGACTAGTCGTAAACCCAAAGTGGCACAGACTTACAGGGACAGGCATTCATGACCCAGCTTCGAACGTGTCGGTCATCAGCAAGTGGGTCCGGGCTGTAGCACTGGGCTAGCAGGACTCCGGTAAACCGGGCTGTAGCGGGCTAACAGGACTCCGGTACTCAAAGCATGACATTTCCCCGAAGGGACAGACACAGGAACGAAGAAGGACACATGCCGGCCAGCCTAAGTGTTCCAGAGCAGTAGCAAGCTACCATGGCTCAGCGGTAACACTAGGAGACATTTCCCGGTAAGAGAGGCTACTAAAGATAAACAACTAGATAGTCAGATCCCACACATACCAAGCATTTCAATCATACACACAATATGCTCGATATGTGCAAATACAACGAAGCATCACAACATGACTCTATGACACAAGTACTTTATTTAAGGCTCAGAGAGCCATACATGACATACACAAAGGCACGGGTCTCACGACCCAACATACAAGTCATACAGTCATACAAACCAGCAGCGGAAGTAACTTGTCTGAGTACAGACAACTAGTAAAATAAAAGAGGCTTGGGAAGCCTAGCTATACTACAAGGTCCTTCACAAGCTCAGGGTCACCACCTGGGTCTTTCAGCCTACTCGTTGATGTCAACGTCTACATAGAACCCATCAGAAGGGGTTGCAGCGTCTTCTGTAAAAATGTAAATTATAGCAACATGAGTACAAAGGTACTCAACAAGACTTACATCAGATCCTACATACATGCTTAGTATCAAGAAGGGTTGGTGGAGTTATTGCAGCAAGCCAGCTTTGACTCTTGGCTAGACTATCCTACGAGACTCCAACTTGAAATGGTTTTGCGCACACGAGTCCACTACTCACCACTTCAATACACTACCGAGGATTCGCCTCCGTCTTCCTACGGAAGAGCCATCCTCGGCACTCACGCTTATCTTGAGGCTTTTAACAGTTTCCATTTACTTGTCTATGAACTGTATAGGCAACCAAGTAGTCCTTTACCGCGGACGCGGCTATTCGAATAGATTATGATAACCCTGCAGGGGTGTACTTCTTCATACATGTTTCCACCACTTAGCGTCTGCACACGACATGTGCTCGGAAGACTTCAAGCGAAAGCCGACGTGGGTGTAGACCACGACCTACCTAAACACTTAAGCCTCTAGTCCAGGTTTATCGCCTATTCAGGTTCCATCCGCAGGGAGTCCGGCCGAGGTTTCCCATACGGCCCCGAACGATGTGAACAGGGTTCCCGAGATACCTAACGGGTATTCGGTACACCGTGCCATGTACCTACCGCATCACAGCCCACCCCTACGGTCAGCGCTGTCCACGGCCTCCAGTAGGCTACAAACACCAGAAACTACTTGCAACTCCTGGACAGAGAGCTAGGGTGAATAAGAAGTCGAGCGGGGTCATATTTCAGGGCCCAATGCATGGTAGTAGCTGTATCTTAAATCACGCATACAGATCTCAGTGCTTAAGGTCGGCTTCAATGAAACAACCCACCATGTACTCCTACATGGCCTCTCATCGATACCTTTACCAAATTGTGTTCACCACACCACTCTCATTACCGACATAAACATTTCACTCTAGCCCATCACCCAGATGAACCAGACCTGACACGACTCTAAGCATAGCAGGCATAGCAAGGTAGGTACAACACACACATATGGCTCAAACAACTCCTACACATGCTAGTGGGTTTCATCTAGTTACTGTGGCAATGACAGGTCATGCAGAGGAAATGGGTTCAACTACCGTAGCACACAGCAGTTTGAAACGCGTTGTCTTAATGCAGTAAAAGAGAGCAGGAGCGAGAACATGGGATTGTATCGATATGATCAAATGGTTGGTTGCTTGCCTGATGGTTCGATGCACTGATACGATTCTTCGCTAGGGTAATCAGGGTACTCTTCGGGGACAGAACCTGCCGCAGAGAGCACCGATACACAAACATTACCAAACAGTATGCAACAATATGATGCATGCATGAAACATGGCAATATGAGTGTGTTGGGCTAATGCAACTAAAACCAGAAGGGTTTGAACAAATTTGAATCAAGGATTCAAATTTCAAATTCAAATATGGCCTTTTAAAGTGCTTTTCCTTGTTCTGCTTAAAACATCAATTTAACTTGTTTGATCATGCATGAAAATAGTACAGATGGATAGATTGGATTTTTCTGATCATTTTTCATACATAATTTGTCCAATTTGGAGTTACAGAATAAAAGTTATGAATTTTTGAAGTTTAAATAATATTCTGGAATTTCCTGATTTAAATTAAATCCAGAAATCAATTACTGCGTCAGCCTGACGTCAGTGTGACGTCAGCAGGTCAACGGAACAGGTCTGGGTCAAACCTGACAGTGGGTCCCGCATGTCAGGGTGATTATTTTAATTAAAACTTAATTAAAACTAATCCTGTTTAATTAACAGGGCTGGGCCCCACCTGTCATTGACTCAGGGGAGTCAACCAGGGCCCACCCGTGGTCAAACCCGGGTCGGCTGCACCGGCGTTTAGCCGCCGGCGAGCCCGACGCGGCGGCGGAAGTGGTTTTGGCCATTTCGGCCACCAAATGGGCCGCGGAGACCACCGGAGGGGAGCTGAGGACAAACCGCAGCTCTTGGCGGAGTCCGTTGAGGTCGGGGTGGCCGGAGTTGGCGCCGGCGACGACTTGGGCGGCCACCGGGGTTCGGCCGAAGACGAACTTGACGCTAGAGGGTTCGGTGAGGCTCGTGGAGTAGCTAGCTAGGTGCTGCGGGACTTGGTGAGTAAGATGGACACCATCTTGTGGCCGGAGGATGACCGGGAGCACGTCGGCGACGAGCTCCACGGCGGTGGGTGCGGTTGAGCTCCGGGAGGTTGCTACACGGCTCGGGAGCAAGAACGGAAGGGAGGGGAAGATGGCTAAGCTCACAGTGAGTGCGACGGAGTCCTTGGTGCGGCCGGAGATGGACCGGAGCGACGACGGCGTTGAAGGGGATCTCCGGCGACGGTGAGCTCGGGCGAGGTCGGTGCGGTGGTCTCGGGCGTTGCGAGCGCTTGGGGCTCGGCTGCTCGATGAAGTGGACAGTGGCGGAGCTCCTGGACACGGTGAGACGGCGTGGGGTGGTCGGAGGGCGTGGCTACGGCGAGGGGGTGGCGGCGATGGCGTCAGCCATGGCTGGGGCGTGCGAGGGGGAGGAGCTGGAGAGGAGAGGGGGTGTCTGGGGGGTTCGGGGGAGAGAGGGAGGCCGATCCACGACGTCACCTGGCGAGGGGAGCGGCGAGGCGGCGAGCAGGTGCGTGGCGCACGCCGCGGTCGCCGTCGGGCACCTGCCTGCCTGCCTGGCCGGCAAGCAGCTCGCTGGAGCGGTGCTGGGCTGGGCCGGCAGGTGGGCCGGGGCAGGCGCCAGGTAAGCTTTCCCCCTTTTTTTTGTTTCTGTTTTTATTTAATATATCTGCAACTTTGTTGAATTTAATAAAATACCTAGGCAACTTCAAAAATCACCAAATCACTCCTGGTCCATAGTTGGATTATTTCCAACATGAAACATTTTAGTTTGGAGATATTTGAGCATTTAAATATTTTATATAATTTTAAATGCCCAAATTCAAATATTTATGAATTAATTCAAAAACCCTAAGAAGGCCTAGGAAAATGTGCACCACTTTTGGCAGAGGTTCTGAACCAAGACAAAAATGATGGGCATTTTAGAAGGGCATTTCAGGTTCATTGAAAATTATTTTAGTAAACCCTAGTTGGTTTCAGAGGGGACTGGGGGTTCTGTCATCCCCATTTCAAGTTTCTGATGAAAGAGTAAACATGATGCAACACTCTAATGCATGACTAGCTAGGGTGTGACAACTCACCCCCACTCAAAAGAATCTCGTCCCGAGATTTGGGTTCCTCCGGGAAGAAGGCGGGGTACTCGAGTCGAAGACGATCCTCCCTTTCCCAAGTTGCTTCATCCTCAGAATGGTGCGACCATTGAACCTTGAGAAACTTGATATTATGACGTCGAGTGGTACGTTCGGCCTGATCGAGGATACGAATGGGGTACTCTCGATATGTAAGATTATCTTGGAGATCAAGCATTTCGTAGTCCACTCCACGGATAGGATCCGAGAAGCAACGCCTGAGTTGAGAAACGTGGAAGACATCGTGGACTCTGGACAGATGCGGAGGTAGTTCCAGCTGGTAGGCAACTTCTCCTCGTTTGGCGAGAATGCGAAAAGGTCCAATGTAACGAGGAGCCAATTTGCCTTTGATACCGAAACGATGGGTTCCTTTCAGAGGGGTGACCCGAAGATAAGCCTTCTCGTCAACCTCGAAAGTCATAGCCTTATGTTTTCGGTCATATTGACTCTTTTGACGAGATTGAGCTGTTTTCAACTTTTCACAAACGATACGAACTTGTTCTTCTGCTTCCTGAATCATATCCGGGCCAAAGAATTGTCTTTCCCCGGTCTCTGACCAGTTAAGGGGTGTCCGACACCGTCGTCCATAGAGAACTTCAAAAGGGGCTTTACCCAAGCTAGATTGATAACTGTTGTTGAAAGCGAATTCGGCAAATGGAAGGCACTTCTCCCAGTCCATTCCGAATGAGATAACAGAGGCTCGAAGCATGTCTTCTAGAATCTGATTGACGCGTTCCACTTGACCGCTCGACTGAGGGTGGAAGGCGGTGCTAAAGGAAAGACGGGTTCCCATAGCATTTTGGAAACTTTCCCAAAATCGAGAGGTGAAGAGACTTCCTCGATCCGAGTTAATTTCCAAAGGAACACCATGGAGGGACACTATTCGGGAGATGTATAAGTTTGCCAGCTGACTAGCGGTTATACTCTCACGAACAGGTAGGAAATGGGCTACTTTGGAAAGACGATCGACCACGACGAAAATAGCATTATTCCCTCTCTTGGTCCTGGGAAAACCGGTAATGAAATCCATGCCAATTTTATCCCATTTCCATTCAGGAATAGCTAGGGGTTGAAGGGTGCCAGCAGGCCGTTGATGCTCTGTTTTTACACGACGACAGACGTCGCAATTAGCAATATACTGAGCAATTTCTCTCTTCATCCTAGTCCACCAGAACCTCTGGCGTAGGTCCTGATACATCTTAGTACTACCGGGATGAATGGTGAGAGGAGATTCATGAGCCTCCTTAAGGATCAACTGCCGTAGATGCTGGTTCTTGGGAACCACTAGACGGTCCTCAAAGTACACAACACCATGATCATTTGTGGAGAAACAACTAGCACCTCCGCTAGCAATGTTCTCCTTGATCTTAGCTATTCCCTTATCTCGCTTCTGGGCAGCAATGATTTGATCCGTAAGAGTAGGTTTCGCCACCAAGGTGGAAAGAAATCCTTGAGGAACAATGTGAAGGTTAAGCTTCCGAAATTCCTCATGGAGAAGCGGTTGACTTTGTTGTAGCATCAGATTGTTACAATAAGATTTACGACTTAGCGCATCAGCCATGACGTTGGCTTTCCCTGGGGTGTAGGTTATTCCTAAGTCGAAGTCTGTGATCAATTCAACCCAACGTCTTTGCCTGAGATTCAGATCCGGTTGGGTGAAAATGTACTTCAGACTTTGGTGATCAGTGAATATTTCGCAACGATTACCGAGGAGGTAATGTCGCCAGGTCTTAAGTGCATAGACTACAGCTGCAAGCTCTAGATCATGAGTAGGATAATTCTCCTCGTGTGGGTGCAATTGCCGTGAAGCATAGGCAATTACGTGTCGGTCTTGCATGAGAATGCAACCTAGTCCTTGTCGCGAGGCGTCGCAGTAGATAACAAAGTCTTTGGAGAAGTCTGGCGGTACCAGTACGGGAGCAGAAGTCAGGCGTCTTTTCAGTTCCTGAAAGCTGTGCTCACATTGTGGAGTCCATTCGAACTTCTTATCTTTCTTGAGGAGTTCGGTTAGAGGTTTAGCAACCTTGGAGAAGTTCTCGACAAAGCGACGACAATAGCTTGCTAAGCCCAGAAAACTCCGAACTTGCTTGACCGATTCAGGTGGAGTCCAGTTAAGGACGGCTTGAACTCGCTCAGGGTTAACAGCAATACCTTTACCAGATATTACATGACCCAGATAGGTCACTTCTGACAACCAGAATTCACATTTAGAAAATTTGGCATAAAGGCGATGCTCTCGAAGTTTCTGCAACACTAGCCTTAGATGTTCGGCATGTTCTTCCTCGTTCTTGGAGTAGATGAGTATATCATCGAGGTAAACCACGACGAATTTATCCAAATACTCCATGAAGATTGAGTTCATTAACCGAGAAAAGGTGGCTGGAGCGTTGGTTAATCCGAAGGACATGACGGTGTACTCGTATTGGCCATAACGAGTGACAAAGGCCGTTTTAGGAATGTCCCCGTTTCTGATTTTGATTTGATGGTAGCCCAACCTCAAATCCATCTTGGAGAAGACTGAGGATCCAGCGAGCTGATCATACAGGTCGTTGATCCTGGGAAGCGGATATTTGTTCTTGATTGTGACCAAATTGACAGGTCGGTAATCTACAACCATCCGGTCCGTACCATCCTTCTTCTTGACGAATAGGACGGGGCAAGCCCACGGAGATGAGCTAGGTCGGATGAAACCCTTTTTCAAGGACTCATCGAGTTGTTTCTTAAGCTCAGCTAGTTCTAGGGGTGCCATCTTATAAGGTCTTCTAGCAATCGGAACGGTTCCTGGAATGAGGTCTATTACAAACTCAACATCCCTGTCAGGTGGAACACCTGGCAATTCCTCTGGAAAGACATCCGGGAAGTCACGGACTACCGGAACGTCCTCAAGGTCTGGCAAAGGGCTGGCGTTAAGAGAATATAATTGTCGCTTGGCTATTCGGGTCAAGACATTGACTATCTTCCCCGAAGGATGGGTGAGTTGAACAGTCCTAGAGAAGCAATCAATTTTGGCTTGATGAGCTGACATCCAGTCCATACCCAAAATGATATTAATATCTGAAGATTTAAGGGCTATCAAAGACGCGAGGAAAACAAGTCTGTCAACTTGGATTTCATTTCCATGGCTTACTCGAGAAGTTTGCCATTTGGATCCCGGAGTTTGAATTACCATAGAGGTTGGCATATCACCGAATGCGACGTTATGCAAACGAGCATAATTTTCAGATATAAAAGAATGAGAGGCTCCTGTATCGAAAAGAACAGATGCCGGGTGGCAATTAACAAGAAGCGTACCGAGAACGACGTTGGGATCCTCTTGAGCTTCTTCGGCAGAAATACAATTGACATGGCCACGTGAAGCGGTGACCGGCTTGGCATGGAATATTTTTCCTGTCGGCTTGCCACGGCCAACAGCTTTAGCAGATTGATTGGGGTTGGTCTGGGGACACTCACGCATATAGTGGCCAGATTCCCCACACTTGAAACAAGTCACGGAACTGGTACGTGGAGGAGCATTGTTAGTTGGACCTCCATAGGGCTTGGCCGGTGCAGACTGTTGAACGGGGCGAGGCGCCTGGAAGGATGGCCTCGGTGTGAACCTGGGTGGCAGGGCGGTGTTGGGTACCCACACGCGGCGCTTCTGAGGACCAGCACCGGATGAGGAACCCATGTCACGGCCATGCTTGCGTGTTGCGTCATAGTCCGTCTGACCAGTTTCAGCACTGATGGCTTTGTTGACAAGTTTCTGAAAAGATGTGCACTCATGCAGACGGAGGTCGCGGTGAAGCTCAGGACTAAGGCCCTTACGGAACCTTGCTTGCTTCTTGGCATCAGTAGACACTTCCTCAGTTGCATATCGTGCGAGATTACCAAACTCCCTGCTGTAAGCATCCACAGAGAGTCGGCCCTGGGTGAAACTGCAAAATTCTTCACGTTTACGGTCCATGAGACCCTCCGGAATGTGATGTTCACGGAAAGCCTCACTGAACTCAGCCCAAGTAGTGACATGGCCCGCCGGGCGCATAGCTCCATAATTCTCCCACCATAGGCTGGCGGGGCCTTCAAGATGATATGCAGCAAAGGTGACCTTGTCAGCCTCCGCTACCAGTGCGGAACGCAGTTTGTGAGAGATACTGCGAAGCCAGTCATCAGCGTCGAGAGGCTCGATGGAGTGGTGGAACGTGGGTGGATGTAATTTGATAAAATCACTGAGTGACACCACGTTAGTCCTCTGATGGTGTGCTGTGTTCTGTTCAATACGCTCCAACAAACGGTTGGTCTCCCGCTTGTTTCTCTCAGCTTCCATCATAACCTCGGCTAGTGAAGGAGGATGAGGCAGATTTACATCCCTGGCTTCACTGCCTTCGGCCTGCTCTTGAGAAGCAGGGTTAGCGCGCGTGTTGACCATCCTAGGTAAACAAGACAATGATTTAGTCAGGATGATAAAATTCCGACATAGGATAAAAATGCAAGGTATAACTCGAAATGCAAGATGATCATCCGTATGACATGGTAAAAACAGAACTGCTTCTTTTATTCCATCATCATACACACCATACAGAGTTTAGTACAAGACCAAACAAAGTACTATTACGGTGAAAAGAGGATTACATCTCATCGGAGGCATTCCAAGCTCCTATACATTATTTTTCTACACCTCCGGAAGGAGTACAAACTAGATCATATCCCACGAGTCATGCGGGACGATAGACGGCACAGCTAGTGCGAACTAGTGATACTACCACTAACTCAGACCGATCCGTAGTAGTCCTCGTAAAAGTCACCTCCATAGCCTGGGAGCTCAACATGATCATCCGGAAACAGACGATCTCGCGGAGCTTGTGGACCATAGGGGCTAGGATGAGGCCTTGGACCAACAAACGGTGGCCTGCGGGGACCGCGAGGTGGGGTGATGCCTCCTACATCACGCCAAACCATCACGTCTGGCAGAGCAGATCTCACAGGATAGAGATCGCGCATATCTGAATATCCAGCTTGCACCGCCGGTGCGAACCGAGTCAAAGTGGCCCAGTGGTCAGCACGGGTATTGAAGAGCTCTAACCTCAAGGCCCGATTTTCACGGTCCTTATCCTCGAGCATCTCGGCAGTGGTGCGAGTCCGTGAATCCTCCTGGGTGGGGTCAGCATAGATAGCCTGGAGATACCCTTGTGCTCCCGGAAGTGATCCTGGCATATACCGGAAATCAGAGTCCCGAAATAGACCAGATCTGACTCGCATAATGGTCATCATAGAGTAGGCGGCGTCCTGCACAGCCATCTCAATAGTAACCCTGAGACCATAAGAGCAGTGAAGAGGCTCGGTGGATCCAGGATAAGATGGAAATATCCTGACAGTGCAGAGATACTGGCTTTGATTAAAGTCTCGGAGTTGCTCTTCGACCGTGTACTCAGGATACCAGCGGTATCCAGCCTCAGTCATTACCCTGACCAACTTGGCAGTATGGCCGGGTACATCTAGGCATCGAGTCAGGCGAACCACTTGATTGAGGTCGCGAGTGGCCATCTGAAAGCACAATCATAATGCAAGGGCATTAGAATTTCTAGCAAAATTTCGGCAGCATAACAGCTGTAAATGCTCAAGAAGAATTTTGAGACATTTGACAAATGATTTCATACACACTCATCATCATCATAACAAGGTTCTGAATCCATTCTAACAACATAATGTGGTAGTAGAACTGAACTAGGCTTGTATCCATCAAACTTATAAGGTACTACTGATTAGTAACACGTGATCCTGATAGAGAGAATAGGTCCTAATTCCTTAACCCCTGGTGGAAGAATGGACTGACTCAGATCAGAATGTCATAAGATAAAGGAGTAAAAAGAGCCTTACGTTCCATCCCACAAACAATTCCCCTACATATAACTAAAGAATTTCTAGACTCAACATCGACCAGTTTGGCTTGGAGAACCTACAGGCAGTCCGGCTCTGATGCCAACGCTGTCAGGACCCCGACTCGATGTCACATCGATCTAGCCGGTAACACCTCATATCACTTTGCGGCCTCACGCACGGTATCCTCACGGGTGTCGCCTTACCTTTGCCCGGGAC
>NC_041389.1:438103767-438105643 GCF_002162155.2 Triticum dicoccoides | reverse complement strand
GCTTGCCACGGCCAACAGCTTTAGCAGATTGATTGGGGTTGGTCTGGGGACACTCACGCATATAGTGGCCAGATTCCCCACACTTGAAACAAGTCACGGAACTGGTACGTGGAGGAGCATTGTTAGTTGGACCTCCATAGGGCTTGGCCGGTGCAGACTGTTGAACGGGGCGAGGCGCCTGGAAGGATGGCCTCGGTGTGAACCTGGGTGGCAGGGCGGTGTTGGGTACCCACACGCGGCGCTTCTGAGGACCAGCACCGGATGAGGAACCCATGTCACGGCCATGCTTGCGTGTTGCGTCATAGTCCGTCTGACCAGTTTCAGCACTGATGGCTTTGTTGACAAGTTTCTGAAAAGATGTGCACTCATGCAGACGGAGGTCGCGGCGAAGCTCAGGACTAAGGCCCTTACGGAACCTTGCTTGCTTCTTAGCATCGGTAGACACTTCCTCAGTTGCATATCGTGCGAGATTACCAAACTCCCTGCTGTAAGCATCCACAGAAAGTCGGCCTTGGGTGAAACTGCAAAATTCTTCACGTTTACGGTCCATGAGACCCTCCGGAATGTGATGTTCACGGAAAGCCTCACTGAACTCAGCCCAAGTAGTGACATGGCCCGCCGGGCGCATAGCTCCATAATTCTCCCACCATAGACTGGCGGGGCCTTCAAGATGATATGCAGCAAAGGTGACCTTGTCAGCCTCCGCTACCAGTGCGGAACGCAGTTTGTGAGAGATACTGCGAAGCCAGTCATCAGCGTCGAGAGGCTCAACGGAGTGGTGGAACGTGGGTGGATGTAATTTGATAAAATCACTGAGTGACACCACGTTAGTCCTCTGATGGTGTGCTGTGTTCTGTTCAATACGCTCCAACAAACGGTTGGTCTCCCGCTTGTTTCTCTCAGCTTCCATCATAACCTCGGCTAGTGAAGGAGGATGAGGCAGATTTACATCCCTGGCTTCACTGCCTTCGGCCTGCTCTTGAGAAGCAGGGTTAGCGCGCGTGTTGACCATCCTAGGTAAACAAGACAATGATTTAGTCAGGATGATAAAATTCCGACATAGGATAAAAATGCAAGGAATAACTCGAAATGCAAGATGATCATCCGTATGACATGGTAAAAACAGAACTGCTTCTTTTATTCCTTCGTCATACACACCATACAGAGTTTAGTACAAGACCAAACAAAGTACTATTATGGTGAAAAGAGGATTACATCTCATCGGAGGCATTCCAAGCTCCTATACATTATTTTTCTACACCTCCGGAAGGAGTACAAACTAGGTCATATCCCACGAGTCACGCGGGACGATAGACGACACAGCTAGTGCGAACTAGTGATACTACCACTAACTCAGACCGATCCGTAGTAGTCCTCGTAAAAGTCACCTCCATAGCCTGGGAGCTCAACATGATCATCCGGGAACAGACGATCTCGCGGAGCTTGTGGACCATAGGGGCTAGGATGAGGCCTTGGACCAACAAACGGTGGCCTGCGGGGACCGCGAGGTGGGGTGATGCCTCCTACATCACGCCAAACCATCACGTCTGGCAGAGCAGATCTCACAGGATAGAGATCGCGCATATCTGAATATCCAGCTTGCACCGCCGGTGCGAACCGAGTCAAAGTGGCCCAGTGGTCAGCACGGGTATTGAAGAGCTCTAACCTCAAGGCCCGATTTTCACGGTCCTTATCCTCGAGCATCTCGGCAGTGGTGCGAGTCCGTGAATCCTCCTGGGTGGGGTCAGCATAGATAGCCTGGAGATACCCTTGTGCTCCCGGAAGTGATCCTGGCATATACCGGAAATCAGAGTCCCGAAATAGACCAGATCTGACTCGCATAATGGTCATCATAGAGTAGGCGGCGTCCTGCACA
>NC_041389.1:438092262-438100325 GCF_002162155.2 Triticum dicoccoides | reverse complement strand
GGTCTCGGGCGTTGCGAGCGCTCGGGGCTCGGCTGCTCGATGAAGTGGACAGCGGCGGAGCTCCTGGACACGGTGAGACGGCGTGGGGTGGTCGGAGGGCGTGGCTACGGCGAGGGGGTGGCGGCGATGGCGTCAGCCATGGCTGGGGCGTGCGAGGGGGAGGAGCTGGAGAGGAGAGGGGGTGTCTGGGGGGTTCGGGGGAGAGAGGGAGGCCGATCCACGACGTCACCTGGCGAGGGGAGCGGCGAGGCGGCGAGCAGGTGCGTGGCGCACGCCGCGGTCGCCGTCGGGCACCTGCCTGCCTGCCTGGCCGGCAAGCAGCTCGCTGGAGCGGTGCTGGGCTGGGCCGGCAGGTGGGCCGGGGCAGGCGCCAGGTAAGCTTTCCCCCTTTTTTTTTGTTTCTGTTTTTATTTAATATATCTGCAACTTTGTTGAATTTAATAAAATACCTAGGCAACTTCAAAAATCACCAAATCACTCCTGGTCCATAGTTGGATTATTTCCAACATGAAACATTTTAGTTTGGAGATATTTGAGCATTTAAATATTTTATATAATTTTAAATGCCCAAATTCAAATATTTATGAATTAATTCAAAAACCCTAAGATGGCCTAGGAAAATGTGCACCACTTTTGGCAGAGGTTCTGAACCAAGACAAAAATGATGGGCATTTTAGAAGGGCATTTCAGGTTCATTGAAAATTATTTTAGTAAACCCTAGTTGGTTTCAGAGGGGACTGGGGGTTCTGTCATCCCCATTTCAAGTTTCTGATGAAAGAGTAAACATGATGCAACACTCTAATGCATGACTAGCTAGGGTGTGACAGATAGATAAACGGTGAAGTAAATATTTTTTGTATTTTTGGTGTATAGATCTGAAAGTAAGATTGCAAAATAGTAGATCGGAAACTAGTAAGATGTAAACGAGATTCAATATAATGGAAAAGATACCCGGAGGCCATAGATTTCACTAGTGGCTTCTCTCAAGATAGCAAATATTACGGTGGGTGAACAAATTACTGTTGAGCAATTGATAGAAAAGTGCATAGTTATGATCATATCTAAGGTAATGATGATGAACATAGACATCACGTTCGTGTCAAGTAGACCGAAACAATTCTGCATCTACTACTATTACTCCACACATCGACCGCTATCCAGCATGCATCTAGAGTATTAAGTTCATAAAGAATGGAGTAACACATTAAGTAAGATGACATGATGTAGAGGAATTAACTCAAGCAATATGATGAAAACCCCATCTTTTTATCCTCGATGGCAACAATACAATATGTTCCTTGCTGCCCCTACTTTCACTAGGAAAGGACACCGCAAGATTGAACCCAAAGCTAAGCACTTCTCCATTGCAGGAAAGATCAATCTAGTAGGCCAAACTAAACTGATAATTCGAAGAGGCTTGCAAAGATATCAAATCATGCATATAAGAATTCAGAGAAGAACCAAATAATATTCATAGATAATCTGATCATAAATCCACAATTCATCGGATCTCGGCAAACACATCGCAAAAGAATATTACATTGAATAGATCTCCAAGAACATCGATGAAAACATGGTATTGAGAATCAAAGAGAGAGAAGAAGCCCTCTAGCTACTTGCTATGGACCTGAAGGTCTGTGGTAAACTACTCACGCTTCATCAGAGAGGCAATGGTGTTGATGTAGAAGCCCTCCATGATCGAATCCCCCTCCGCCAGGACGCCGGAAAAGGCCCCTAGATGGGATCTCACGGGTACAGAAGGTTGTGGCGGTGGAAAAGTGGTTTCATGGCTCTCCTGGGTATTTTTAGGGTATAAGAGTATATATATAGGTGAAGGAACTATGTCAGGGGAGCTCCGAGGGGCCCACAAGGTAGGGCGCATGCCCTCCTGCCTCGTGGCTGCCTCGTTGCATCTCCGACTTCGTATCCAAGTCTTCTGGTTTCCTTTCGGTCCAAGACAGATCATCGCGAAAGTTTAATTCCGTTTGGACTCTGTTTGGTATTCCTTTTCTGCGAAACTCTAAAATAGAAAAAAATAGAAAATAGCACTAGGCTCTCGGTTAATAGGTTAGTCCCATAAAATTTAAAATAGCATAGAAATGTCTATTAAACATCCAAGACAGATAATATAGTAGCATGGAACAATCAAAAATTATAGATACATTGGAGACGTATCATGTTGTCATTTGATGAATGGGATCACATCATTAGGAGAATGATGTGATGGACAAGACCCATTTGTTAGCATAGCATATTGATCGTTCAGTTTTATTGCTATTGCTCTCTTCATGTCAAATACATATTCCTTCGACTATGAGATTATGCAACTCTAGGATACCAGAGGAATGCCTTCTGTGCTATCAAACATCACAGTGTGATTATAAAGATGCTCTACAGGCATCTCCTAAGGTGTTTGTTGGGTTGGCATAGATCGAGATTAGGATTTTTCACTCCGAGTATCGGAGAGGTATCTCCAGGCCCTCTCGGTAATACACATCATGAGAAGCCTTGCAAGCAAAGTGACTAATGGGTTAGTTGCAAGATGATGTATTATGGAATGAGTAAAGAGACTTTCCGGTAATAAGATTGAACTAGGTATGAAGATACCGATGATCGAGTCTCGGGCAAGTAACATACCGATGGACAAAGGGAATAACGTATGTTGTCATAACGGTTCGACCGATAAAGATCTTCGTAGAATATGTGGGAGTCAATATGAGCATCCAGGTTCCGCTATTGGTTATTTACCAGAGAGGTGTCTCAGTCATGTCTACATAGTTCTCGAACCCGTAGGGTCCGCATGCTTAACGTTCGATGACGATATAGTATTATATGAGTTATGTGATTTGGTGACCGCATATTGTTCGGAGTCCCAGATGAGATGACGGACATGATGAGGAGTCTGGAAATGGTCGAGAAGTAAAGATTGATATATAGTATGATGGTATTCCGACACCGGAAGTGTTCCGGAGGGTACCGGGTACATATCGTATCACCGGAAGGGGTTCCGAGAACCCTCGGCAAAAGATATGGGCCTTATGGGCCAAGAGAGGAGACACACCAGCCACATGGGGCTGGTGCGCCCCCCATATAGGCCGGCCAAGGTGGAGAAGGAAAGGGGAAGAAGGAAACGAAAGAAGGGAAGGAAACAAAGGGAATAGGATTCCCCCTTCCTTCCCGTTTACCCCTCTTTCCTTCCCCCTGCGATAAATATGGTAGATTACGAATTGGGGAGGGACCCCAAGTAGGATTCAGCCTACTTGGGGCGCCCCTGGCTGCCTCCCTCTCCTCCCACCTATACATATGTGGAGGGGGGTGCCCTAGCACGACAAGACAATTGTCTAGCCGTGTGCGGCGTCCCCTCCACAATTTACTACCCCAGTCATATTTTTGTAGTGCTTAGGCGACCGCCTAAGGATATAACTTCACCATCACCATCACCATGCCGTCATGACGATGGAACTCATCTACTACCTCAATGTCTTGCTGGATCAAGAAGGCGAGGGACGTCATCGCGCTGAACGTGTGCAGAACTCGGAAGTGCCGTACGTTCGGTACTCGATTGGTGGACCGTGAAGAAAGTTCGACTACATCAACCGCGTTGTGAAACGCTTCTGCTTATGGTCTACGAGGGTACGTAGACTCACTATCCCCCTTGTTGTTATACATCTCTTAGATAGATCTTGCGTTAGCGTAGGAATTTTTTGAAATTGCATGCTACATTCCCCAACATGTTGTTTTTGCTCGGTGAGGGTGCAGCGTGAAGAGCGAAGAGGAGGAATGGGTCCCAAGCACCGCCGGGGTTACCTCCATACGCGCTGAAGGCCGGAGAGCCATCGTAGGCAGGATAACCACTGTAGGTCGCGGCGCCACCATGTGCCGCAGGACCGGGGGCGGGCTCGGTCAGTAGGGCCTGATGAGAGGTCGACCGTGCACCTAGGATGCCCGGAGCAGGGGCGGGGGACGGGCATGGAGTAAGCATGCATGAAGCCCGTCCAGGGGTTGTACCCCGATAGCCAGGGTGGAGTAGGGACTGCCCCGGGGTCCGCAGGAGGGCGTGGTGTCGTGTTGGAGTTGCGGTTCCGACCGTCACGACCCTTCTGCTTGCGACCACCAGAGGGGCGGGCGCGGGTGGCAGGGTCGGAGCAGGAGGACGAGGCACGGGAGGGGTTGGAGGCACGTCGTGGCCGGCGGCGAGGCCGACGTGGAGAGCGGTGTGGGTCGCCTGCCGAACAGAGTGGCGAAGACGCTTCTTCTCCATGTGAAGATACGTGACGGCCTTGGCATACGTCCGTGTGATGAGGGAGAGGTTGGCGGTGGGCTGGCCGAGGTCGGGGTGGAGGTCCCAAAGGAGGTTGGTGAGGAGGACGGAGTCGTCGATGGTCATGCCGATGTCGCGCAGCTCGTCGGCGAGGACCTTCAGTCGCGTGCAGTACTCATCGATCAAGAGATCATTTTGTTGCATCATAAAGAACTCCCCTTGGAGGAAAACATGGTGTTGGAGTTGATTGTCGAGGAAGAGGTCGCACAACCGTGTCTACATGGTGTACGCCGATGGGTCACGGGAGTTCACAATGTCGAAGAGACCCTGTGAGATGGTGAGGAAGAGCCACTTGACGATGCAAGCATCCATGGCAAGCCACTCAAAGGTGTCCTTCATGTCACGGGAGTCGACGCTCCCGTCAATATGCTTGATGAGACGGAGGAGCAGAACAAGAGCGTGAAGTCGGTGTGCCATACGTTGTAGGATGGCGAGTCGAGGTCAAGGATGATAGGCACGTGATCTTTGATGTGGAGCTCATTGAGGCGATCAGAGGTGAACATGGGGCCAGCGAATGAGCCGGCGTCGGATGGATTGCCCTTGGAGCGGGACATGGTGGCGGTGGGAGGGAGGTGGGGTGGCGATGGTGTTAGGGTTTAGGTGGTGGCTGGGAAGAGGGTGGCGACCGAGGGTAGGAGATGGGCAGCGGCTGAGGGAGTCCTGGATTAAGGGGTCCTCAGACAGCCGAACTATTTAACGTGGGCCGGACTGTTGGGCTGTGAAGATACAAGACAGAAGACTCTCTCTCGTGTCCGGATGGGACTCTCCTTGGCATGGAAGGCAAGTTTGGCGACCAGATACGAAGATTCCTTTCTCTGTAACCGACTTTGTACAACCCTAGTCCCCTCCGGTGCCTATATAAACCGGAGGGCTTAGTCCATAGAGGCAATCATAATCAGATAGGCTAGACTTCTAGGGTTTTAGCCATTATGATCTCGTGGTAGATCAACTCTTGTAATACTCATATTCATCAAGATCAGTCAAGCAGGAAGTAGGGTATGACCTACATCAGAGAGGGCCCGAACCTGGGTAAACATCGTGTCCCCTGCCTCCTGTTACCATCAACCTTAGACGCATAGTTCGGGACCCCCTACCCGAGATCCGCAGGTTTTGACACCGACATTGGTGCGTTCATTGAGAGTTCCGCTGCGATGTCACCAAAAGGTTTGATGGCTCCGTCAATCATCTACAACAATGCAGTCCAGGGGAAGGTTTTCCTCCCTGGACAGATCTTCGTATTCAGCGGCTTCGCACTGTGGGCCAACTCGCTTGGCCATCTAGAGTAGATCGACAGCTACGCCCCTGGCCATCAGGTCAGGTTTGGAAGCCTGAATTACATTGCCGATATCCGCGGAGACTTGATCTTCGACGGATTTGAGCCCATGACAGCCGCTCCCTGCCACCACGATGAACATGACCTAAATTTTTCATCAGACCATGCCCAGGAGATTGCGCCTGTAAATGCTTTGGCCCTGGATCCGGAGCAGATTGCGTCGTCCGAGGACAAGAAGCTCAACCCCGCCACAGAAGCCGCACACTCAGCGGCGTTAGAGCCGCACATAGATCCGACCTCGAGCGGGGCCTGTGTCACCAGAACCTCGGATTCGTCTCCGACCATAGATCCCGAACCGCGTGCATCCGCGCCCATCGAACCTGTCAGGCGTCGATCGTTGAGTTCAGCTCCACGGACATCTTCCGGCATTCACCTTTAGGCGATGTGCTAAACTCGTTAAAAGCCCTCTCCTTGTCAGGGGACTCTAAGCCGAACTATATCCGGTTTGGATTGAAGGCTGATGACGGAGAATTCCGCTTCCCACCCACCACCCACTTCATAGTCACTGTCAAGGACTTAACCGACATGCTCGATTACGGTTCCGAAGACATCAACGGTATGGATGACGATGCCGGAGAGGAGCAGACACAAAAACCACAGCTTATAGGGCGCTAGGCAGCCACCTCCTCGTATGATGTATACATGGTGGATACACCCAAAGAGAACAACAGCAACAATGAGAAGGATCCAGTCGAGGACAAACCTCCTGAGATATAGCCGAAGCGCAAACGTCAGCGGCGCCGCTCTAAGCCACGCCGCGGAAAGGACAACAATACTGGCACAGGAGAAAACAATACTCTCGACAATGCCGAAGAAAACAAAGACCCCGTTAAGCCAACCTCCCAACAGGACGAACGGGAAGATGGGCGAGTCAACCCTGATGAACAGGCCATGAAAGAAGACTCGGAGGACAGTAACTACCTTCGGCTCTCCGAGCACGAGGTGAGCCTCGGCAACAAGGATTTTATTGTGCCTGAGGAACCTCTCGAGCAGGAGCGCTTTAAGCGCCAGCTAATAGCCACTGCAACGAGCCTGAAAAAGAAGCAGCAGCAGCTTCAAGCTAATCAGGATCTGCTCAACGATAGATGGACTGATGTCCTAGCAGCCGAAGAATATGGCCTCGAGCGCCCAACCAAAAGTTACCCGAAACACAAACTGTTACCCCAATTCAATGATGAGGCGCTGGATCCCGTCCTACCAGCGCGTAACGCGGCTGACCGACCACCACGTGGCCGGGACAAAGGGGCAACTCAAGCCAAACACCAGCCCACACTACCTCGCCGCAAAAACAGAGACACAACAGCTCGGGGATACACATATGACCTGCGACATGACCTCAAAAACAGAGTAGGTCAGACCAGATCGATCTATGGATCGCGGGGGCGTGCCCCAATGCACGATGATGGCCATCCGGCCGGACATGACAAACATCACCATGCCTAGGACGAAAACCGCAGACAAACTCCACCCGAGCTACGTCGCGACTTAGCCCGATATAGAGGTGCTGCACACCCCCTTTGCTTCCCTGACGAAGTAATGGAACATGAATTCTCGGAAGGGTTTAAACCTGTGAACATCGAATCATATGATGCGTCAACAGACCCGCGGTATGGATTTAGGATTTTCTCCTCCATATTCATATGGCCCGCGGTGATGATGTTCACGCCATCAAATACCTCCCGCTAAAACTCAAGGGACCTTCTCGGCACTGGTTGAACAGTTTGCCCGAAAACTCAATTGGCAGCTGGGAAGACTTCGAAGACACCTTCCGAGACAACTTCTAGGGCACATATGTCGGACCTACGGATGCCGATGACTTAAGTCACATAGTTCAACAGCCTGGAGAGTCAGCCAGGAAATTCTGGACTAGGTTCTTAACTAAAAAGAACCACATCATCGACTGTCCGGATGTCGAAGCCCTAGCGGCCTTTAAACATAGCATCCATGACGAATGGCTCGCCCGACACCTCAGCCAAAAAAAGTCGAAGTCCATGGCAGCCCTCATGACTCTTATGAGCCGCTTTTGCGCAGGCGAGGATAGCTGGCTAGCCCGTAGCAACAACAATACAAGTGAACCTGGCACTTCTGAAGCCAGAAATAGCAATAACAAGCCCCGACGCAACAGACACAAGCGTCGAAGCAATGGTGACAACATTGAGGACACGGCAGTCAACACCGGATTCAGTGGCTCTAAGTCAGGTCAGCGGAAGAAGCCATATAAAAGAAGCAATCCGGGCCCGTCCAGCTTGGACCGCATACTCGATCGTCCATGTCAAATCCACGGCACTTCTGATAAACTAGCCAATCATACCAACAGAGAATGTTGGGTTTTTAAAAAGGCCGGCAAGTTAAATGCCGAGAACAAGGAGAAGGGGTCGCAAAGCAAGGATGATGACGAGGAGCCCCGTC
>NC_041389.1:438084232-438091706 GCF_002162155.2 Triticum dicoccoides | reverse complement strand
TAAGAGGGAGCGCAAGCGCGCACTCAGGGGCATCTATGCGATGGAGCCAGTCACCCCAAAGTTCAACCCATGGTCGTCCTGTTGGGGAACGTAGTAATTTCAAAAAAATTCCTATGCACACGCAAGATCATGGTGATGCATAGCAACGATAGGGGAGAGTGTTGTCCATGTACCCTCGTAGACCGTAAGTAGAAGCGTTAGCACAACGCGGTTGATGTAGTCGTACGTCTTCACGGCCCGACCGATCAAGCACCGAAAGCATGGCACCTCCGAGTTCTTGCACAAGTTCATCTTGATGACGTACCTCGAACTCCGATCCAGCCGAGTGTCGAGGGAGAGTTCCGTCAGCACGACGGCGTGGTGACGCTATTGATGTTCTACCGATGCAGGGCTTCGCCTAAGCACCGCTACGATATTATCGAGGTGGACTATGGTGGAGGGGGGCACCACACACGGCTAATAGATCCAAGGGATCAATTGTTGTGTCTATGGGGTGCCCCCCTGCCCCCATATATAAAGGAGCAAGGGGGAGGCGGCCGGCCAAGGAGGAGGGCGCACCAAGGGGGGAGTCCTACTCCCACCGGGAGTAGGACTCCTCCTTTCCTTGTTGGAGTAGGAGAGAAGGAAAGAGGAGGAGAGGGAGAAGGAAAAGGGGCCTGCACCCCTTGTCCAATTCGGACCAGGAGGGGAGGGCGCATGCCTCCTTCCTTTTGGCCTCTCTCCTCTATTCCCGTATGGCCCAATAAGGCCCATATACTCCCCGGCGAATTCTCGTAACTCTCCAGTACTCCGAAAAATACCCGAATCACTCGGAACCTTTCCGAAGTCCGAATATAGTCGTCCAATATATCGATATTTACGTCTCGACCATTTTGAGACTCCTCGTCATGTCCCCGATCTCATCCGGGACTCCGAACTACCTTCGGTACATCATAACACATAAACTCATAATATAGCTGTCATCTAACTTTAAGTGTGCGGACCCTACGGTTTCAAGAACTATGTAGACATGACCGAGACACGCCTCCGGTCAATAACCAATAGCGGAACATGGATGCTCATATTGGCTCCTACATATTCTACGAAGATCTTTATCGGTCAAACCGCATAACAACATACGTTGTTCTCTTTGTCATCGGTATGTTACTTGCCCGAGATTCGATCGTCGGTATCTCAATACCTAGTTCAATCTCGTTACCGGCAAGTCTCTTTACTCGTTATGTAATGCATCATCCCGCAACTAACTCATTAATCACATTGCTTTCAAGGCTTATAGTGATGTGCATTACCGAGAGGGCCCAGAGATAGCTCTTCGACAATCGGAGTGACAAATCCTAATCTCGAAATGTGCCAACTCAACAAGTACCTTTGGAGACACCTGTAGAGCACCTTTATAATCACCCAGTTACGTTGTGACGTTTGGTAGCACACAAAGTGTTCCTCCAGTAAACGGGAGTTGCATAATCTCATAGTCATAGGAACATGTATAAGTCATGAAGAAAGCAATAGCAACATACTAAACGATCAAGTGCTAAGCTAACGGAATGGGTCAAGTCAATCACATCATTCTATAATGATGTGATCCCGTTAATCAAATGACAACTCATGTCTATGGCTAGGAAACTTAACCATCTTTGATTCAACGAGCTAGTCTATGTATTCACACATGTACTACGTTTCCGGTTAATACAATTCTAGCATGAATAATAAACATTTATCATGAAATAAGGAAATAAATAATAACTTTATTATTGCCTCTAGGGCATATTTCCTTTAGTCTCCCACTTGCACTAGAGTCAATAATCTACTTCACATCACCATGTGATTTAACACCAATATTCACATCTGTATGTGATTAGTACCCATAGTTCGCATCATCATGTGATCAACACCCAAATGGTTTACTAGAGTCAATAATCTAGTTCACATCGCTATGTGATTAACACCCAAAGAGTACTAAGGTATGATCATGTTTTGCTCGTGAAAGAAGTTTAGTCAAGGGGTCTCTCACATTCAGAGCCGTATGTATTTTGCAAATATTCTATGTCTACAATGCTCTGCACGGAGCTACTCTAGCTAATTGCACCCACTGTCAATATGTATCCAGATTGAGACTTAGAGTCATCTGGATTAGTGTAAAAGCTTGTATCGATGTAACTCTTTACGACGAACTATTTTATCACCTCCATAATCGAGAAACATCTCCTTAGTCCTCACTAAGGATAGTTTTGACCGCTATCCAGTGATCTACTCCTAGATCAAAATTGTACTCCCTTGCCCAACTCAGGGCAAGATATACAATAGGTCTGGTATACAGCATAGCATACTTTGTAGAACCTATGGCTGATGCATAGGGAATGACTTTTCATTCTCTTTCTATTTTCTGCCATGGTCGGGTTTTGAGTCTTACTCAACTTCACACCTTTGCATCACAGGCAAGAACTCTTTCTTTGACTATTCCATTTTGAACTATTTCAAAATCTTGTCAAGGTGTGTACTAATTGAAAATCTTATCAAGTGTCTTGATCTATCTCAATAGATCTTGATGCTTAATATGTAAGTAGCTTTACTGAGGTCTTTCTTTGAAAAACTCCTTTCAAACACTCCTTTATGCTTTCCAGAAAATTCTACATCATTTCTGATCAACAATATGTCATTCACTATACTTATCAGAAAGGCTATAGTGCTCCCACTCACTTTCTTGTAAATAAAAGCCTTTCCAAAAGTCTGCATAAAACCATATGCTTTGATCAACTCATCAAAGCGTATATTCCAACTCTGAGATGCTTGGACTAGTCCATTGATGGATTGCTGGAGCTTGCACACTTTGTTAGCACCTTTAGGATTGACAAAACCTTCTGGTTGCATCATATACAACTCTTCTTTAATAAATCCATTAAGGAATGCACTTTTGACATCCACCTGCCAGATTTCATAAAATGTGGCAATTGCTAACATGATTCGGACAGACTTAAGCATCGATATGAGTGAGAAAATCTCATCGTATTCAACACCTTGAACTTGTCAAAAAACTTTTTGCCACAATTCGAGCTTTGTAGATAGTAACACTACTATCAGCGTCCGTCTTCTTCTTGAAGATCCATTTATTTTCTATGGCTTGCCGATCATCGGGCAAGACAACTAAAGTCCACACTTTGTTCTCATACATGGATCCCATCTCAGATTTCATGGCCTCAAGCCATTTCGTGGAATCTGGGCTCATCATCGCTTCCTCATAGTTCATAGGTTCATCATGGTCTAGTAACATGACTTCCAGAACAGGATTACCATACCACTCTGGTGCGGATCTCACTCTGGAAGACCTACGAGGTTCGGTAGTAACTTGATCTAATGCTTCATGATCATCATCATTAGCTTCCTCACAAATTGGTGTAGGAATCACTGGAACTGATTTCTGTGATGAACTACTTTCCAATAAGGGAGAAGGTACAATTACCTCATCAAGTTCTACTTTCCTCCCACTCACTTCATTCAAGAGAAACTCCTTCTCTAGAAAGGATCCATCTTAGCAACGAATATCTTGCCTTCGGATCTGTGATAGAAGGTGTACCCAACATTTTCCTTTGGGTATTTTGTGAAGACACACTTCTCCGATTTGGGTTCGAGCTTATCAGGTTGAAATTTTTTCACATAAGCATCACAACCCCAAACTTTAAGAAACGACAACTTTGGTTTCTTGCCAAACCATAGTTCATAAGGTGTCATCTCAACGGATTTTGATGGTTCCCTATTTAAAGTGAATGCAGTTGTCTCTAATGCATAACCCCAGAATGATAGTGGTAAATCGATAAGAGACATCATAGATCGCACAATATCCAATAAAGTGCGGTTAAGACGTTCAGACACACCATAACGCTGTAGTGTTCCAGGTGGTGTGAACTGTGAAACTATTCCACATTGTTTTATATGAAGGCCAAACTCGTAACTCAAATATTCTCCTCCATGATCAGATCATAGAAACTTTATTTTCTTGTTACGATGATTCTCCACTTCACTCTGAAATTCTTTGAAATTTTCAAATGTTTCAGACTTGTGTTTCATTAAGTAGATATACTCATATCTTCTCAAATCATCTTGTGAAGGTTAGAAAATAACGATACCCACCACGAGCATCAATACTCATTGGACCGCATACATCAGTATGTATTATTTCCAATAAGTCACTAGCTCATTCCATTGTTCTAGAGAACGGAGTTTTAGTTATCTTGCCCATAAGGCACGGTTCGCAAGCATCAAATGATTCATAATCAAATGATTCAAAAAATCCATCTTTTATGGAGTTTCTTCATGCGCTTTACACCCATATGACCCAAACGGTAGTGCCACAAATATGTTGCACTATCATTATCAACTTTGCATCTTTTGGCATCAATATTATGAATATGTGTATCACCATGATCAAGATTGAATAAACCATCAACATTGGGTGTATGACCATAGAAGGTTTTATTCATGTAAACAGAATAACAATTTATTCTCTGTCTTAGATGAATAATCGTATCGTAATAAACATGATCTAATCATATTTATGCTCAACGCAAACACCAAATAACATTTATTTAGGTTCAACACTAATCTCGAAAATATATAGGGAGTGTACGATGATGATCATATCAATCTTGGAACCACTTCCAACACACATCGTTACTTCACCCTCAACTAGTCTCTGTTTATTCTGTAACTCCTGTTTCGAGTTACTAATCTTAGCAACTGAACAAGTATCAAATACTCAGGGGCTACTATAAACACTAGTAAGGTATACATCAATAACCTGTATATCAAATATACCCTTGTTCACTTTGCCATCCTTCTTATCCACCAAATATTCAGGGCATTTCCGCTTCTAGTGACCATTTCCTTTGCAGTAGAAGCACTTAGTTTCAGGCTTTGGTCCAGCTTTGGGCTTCTTCACGGGAGTGACAACTTGCTTGCCATTCTACTTGAAGTTCCCTTTCTTTTTCTTTGCCCTTTTCTTCAAACTAGTGGTCTTTATCAATCATCAACACTTGATGCTCTTTTCTTTATTTCTACCTTCGTCGATTTCAGCATCACGAAGAGCTCGGGAATCATTTTCGTCATCCCTTGCATTATAGTTCGTCACGAAGTTCCGGTAACTTGGTGATGGTGACTAGAGAACTCTGCCAATCACTATCTTATCTGGAAGATTAATTCCCACTTTATTCAAGCGATTATAGTACTTAGACAATCTAAGCACTTGCTCACCAGTTGAGCAATTCTCCTCCATCTTTTAGCTATAGAACTTGTTGGAGACTTCATATCTCTCAACTCGGTTATTTGATTGAAATATTAACTTCAACTCCTGGAACATCTCATATGGTCCATGACATTCAAAACGTCTTTGAAGTCCCGATTCTAAGCCATTAAGCATGGTGCACTAAACTATCAAGTAGTCATCATATTGAGCTAGCCAAACGTTCATAACGTTTGTATTGCTCCTGCAATAGGTATGTCACCTAGCGGTGCATCAAGGACATAATTCTCCTGTGCAGCAATGAGGATACACCTCAGATCACGGACCTAGTCTGTGTCATTGCTACTATCATCTTTCAACATAGTTTTCTCTAGGAACATATATAAAAACATAGGGAAGCAACAACGCAAGCTATTAATCTACAACAACATAGACATGCAAAATACTATCATGACTAAGTTCATGATAAATTAAAGTTCAATTAATCATATTACTTTAAGAACTCCTACTTAGATAGACATCCCTCTAATCATCTAAGTGACCACGTGATCCAAATCAACTAAACCATAACCGATCATCGCGTGAAATGAAGTAGTTTTCAATGGTGAACATCACTATGTTGATCATATCTACTATATGATTCACGCTCGAGCTTCCGGTCTCAGTATTCCGAGGCCATATCTGCATATGCTAGGCTCGTCAAGTTTAACCTGGGTATTCTGCATGTGCAAAACTGTCTTTCACTCATTGTAGATGGACGTAGAGCTAATCACACCCGATCATCATGTGGTGTCTGGGCACGACGAACTTTGGCAACGCTGCATACTCAGGGAGAACACTTTTATCTTGAAATTTAGTGAGAGATCGTCTTATAATGCTACCATCAATCAAAGAAAGATAAGACGCATAAAGGATAAACATCACATGCAATCAATATAAGTGATATGATATGGCCATCATCATCTTGTGCTTGTGATCTCCATCTCCGAAGCACCGTCGTGATCACCATCATCACCGGCGCGACACCTTGATCTCCATCGTAGCATCGTTGTCGTCTCGCCAACTATTGCTTCTACGACTATCGCTACCGCTTAGTGATAAAGTAAATCAATTACAGGGCGATAGCATTGCATACAATAAAGCCCATATGGCTCCTGCCAGTTGCCAATAACTTGGTTACAAAACATGATAATCTCATACAATAAAATATAGCATCACGTCTTGACCATATCACATCACAACATGCCCTGCAAAAACAAGTTAGACGCCCTCTACTTTGTTGTTGCAAGTTTTACGTGGCTGCTACGGGCTGAGCAAGAACCGTTCTTCCCTACGCATCAAAACCACAACGATAGTTTGTCAAGTTAGTGATGTTTTAACCTTCTTAAGGACCGGACATAGCCACACTCAGTTCAACTAAAGTTGGAGAAACTGACACCCGCCAGCCACCTATGTGCAAACTACGTCGGTAGAACCAGTCTCGCGTAAGCGTACGCGTAATGTCGGTCCGGGCTGCTTCATCCAACAATACCGTCGAACCAAAGTATGACATGCTGGTAAGCAGTATGACTTGTATCGCCCACAACTCTCTTGTGTTCTACTCGTGCATATAACATCTACGCATAAAACCTGGCTCGGATGCCACTGTTGGGGAACGTAGTAATTTCAAAAAAAATCCTACGCACACGCAAGATCATGGTGATGCATAACAACGATAGGGGAGAGTGTTGTCCACGTACCCTCATAGACCGTAAGCGGAAGGGTTAGCACAACGCGGTTGACGTAGTCGTATGTCTTCACGGCCTGACCGATCAAGCACCGAAAGCACGACACCTCCAAGTTCTTGCACACGTTCAGCTTGATGACGTCCCTCAGACTCCGATCCAGCCGAGTGTCGAGGGAGAGTTCCATCAGCACGACGACGTGGTGACGATGATGATGTTCTACCGACATAGGGCTTCGCCTAAGCACCGCTACGATATTATCGAGGTGGACTATGGTGGAGGGGGGCACCGCACACGGCTAATAGATCCAAGGGATCAATTGTTGTGTCTATGGGGTGCCCCCCTGCCCCCGTATATAAAGAAGCAAGGGGGAGGCGGTCGGCCAAGGAGGAGGGCGCGCCAAGGGGGGAATCCTACTCCCACCGGGAGTAGGACTCCTCCTTTCCTTGTTGGAGTAGGAGAGAAGGAAAGAGGAGGAGAGGGAGAAGGAAAAGGGGGCTGCACCCCTTGTCCAATT